>NC_041381.1:676573387-676609658 GCF_002162155.2 Triticum dicoccoides | reverse complement strand
GCTGGCCAAAGTGCTCCTCAACGTTTTCTAGGTTTTCAGCTTTACGCAAACCCCTCGTGGTTCCCGCTTTCTCCTCAACGACACGCATTTTGATCGTGGGCCCAGGCAGATCTGGATTCACCCCACGGGAAAGGAACAAAGCCCCCGTTCCTGGAACGGGGTTAGGATTTAAAACCTGGCCGAGCCTGTCGCCGGACAAATTCTCCGACGAGGTCTCGCCCGCCGCAGAAGCAGCACCAGATCCCTTGTTGTACTGGAAGTCAAGGGGGAGAACCCCCGAATCTAACTCCACATCTGGAACTAACGCATTAGGAACTGAAACCATTTGTTCAATCGAACAATCACCCTTGAGCATCCCCCGGCGGCGCAGTCGAAAATCCCGCAGCCTAGCCTTGAGAGTTGAATTAGCACAAAAATGTAAACCCAACTCACCTGGCCATGGAGGAGGATCAATGGCTCGTCGCTATGCCCGAACCGGTTGGGGAAGACGATCCACTGGCGACGCGGGGGCCAGGCGGTCCCCGCAGGGATGAACTCCGGTGGGATCCTGGCGATCCCCTCCCACGAAGGCGGCCTGATGTTGAGCCTCGAGGGGTTCGCCGTCTTGAAGTTCTCCCAGCGGGCGGCCTGCCGCGGATCTGACGATTCCGCCTCCTGAATCGCCCAGAAGAGGAGCTCCACATCCTCGCAACCATCGTCTCCGATGAAGCGCGCGCGCTCGACGAAGTTCGCATGGCGGAGGATGTGCATGTGGATCTCCCCCCACATGTCGCGGTCGGGGAAGCGCTCCATCACCACCCGCCTCATCTCGCGGCGAGCCTCCGGCGAGTGCGGATCGATCTCGGGTAGCGGCGCTGCAGCTGGCGGTGGAAGCGCCCGCGGCTCCGCAACCCGTGCCACCGGCTCCGCAGCTAGCGTCCTATTCACAGGTTGGTTCGTTCGGGCAGGTCTTTTTGTTAGGTGGAGAGATAATTAGTCAGTGATCGTAACGTGGCTTCGCGTGCATACGACTCCACGTGCATGGCTCCAAGAGACGGTTCCGTCGTGTAACATCGCCACATCGTCCTTTCCTTCCCAAGGTGCCGTGGTCCGTGGAACGAAGTACATCTACAGGATTAGCACAGGAGCGGTATCGCCGATCGACCGCAGCGGTGCTGCGCACCATGTCGACGCGTACGCTCGTCCTGTCCTGCGCCCCGTCTGCGTCCGTCCGTGCCGTGCGTGCGTGCGTGCTGACCACCTCTCTCCCCTCCCCTGGCGGTGCGTTCACCGGCATGCATGCGTCGCAGGAGCCGAGGCCAGGCAAGCCGTGGACGCGGTCACCGCACGGCAAGTCGGCACCCGCCCCCACGCCCGCCCCGCGTCCATCGAGGCCCCGCCACGTGCCCGCCCGCCCTCGCCGCTACCCGAGCCTGATCTGATCGATGTGCTCACTCACGCACGCACGCGCTCCCCCCGCTCGCCCACCCCTCATCACTCCAGTGCTACGGTTCGACAGACTTCCAGACACGGACACCATCATCCATCCACCGGCGACGCTTCCAGCTCCGACGAACCGCTCGGGACCCGACACCATGTCCATCTCGCTGCGCCTCGCCATCCCCACCGCGGCGCCCTGCCCCGCGCCGCCGCCGCGGGCGCGGGCGGCGCGGAATGCGGGCTGCTCCCCGCTCTCCGCGGCCGCCGTGCCGGTGCGGACGACGGCCGCGCTCAGGTCAGGCTGCTTTCCCGGGTCCCCTCGGCGCGCGCCGGCGCCCGCTCTCCTTCCGTGCGATTCGCTTACCCACCGCGCCGTCCGGTGATCTTATCGTCTTCCTGTTTGCAGGGGATGCGCCGCTCTGCCGCTGAGGCCGCAGCCGCTGGTCCGGCCGTGCCGGAGCCGGGGGAGCGCCGTCGTCTGCAGCGCCTCGGCGTACCTCAGCCCGCCCACCACGCAGTGGGTCTCCGTCGCGGCCGCCGCGTGAGTGCCTCGCCCCCCTCCCCTCCTCCTCGCTACCCAACCATAAAGCAGTACCTTTCTCCGGCACGATTTGCTCGCGCAGAAACGCACGAGCCTTTCCGTGCTCCGAATCTGTTCGCGCTTTTGCCCGCGAGGGCGGCGAATCCCATGCGCGGGTGTTGGTTTTCTCCTGCTGATGCTGGTGCCGGATTGTGAGATGCGCGATCCCTGTCACACAGATTCTGCAGTCTCTGTTGATGGTTACTCGATCAGAGCAGAGCTCAGATGACATTACGACAACTTTTGCATACTTTTTTTCTTAAAAGAACTGCTACTCCCTCCTATCCGAGTTAATTGACGCAGCTACTATACAATGTCCTCTATACAGTTGGTCTGTTGATCAATAACCATGCACATATATTTTCACGGCGAGTACACAACGCATCACGTGAATCCACAGCTCTAGGAGCTAGTCAGGTAGGAGCAACATTAACGCACTTCACAAGAACTAGATAGATAGTGTACTTGCAGCACCATGCGATGTGATGACGAATGATGCCAGCTTTTCGTTCTGCTTGCACTTGAACATAACTCCATGTGTTTAATAGCGCCACTTTGTATCACAGGACAGTGCATTGCATGGTTTTCGTATTAAAAAGTTTGAATGTCGTATTAGTCGAATGCAGAAATTGACCCAAGGTATCAATTCCAGTCACGTTAACATCATCAGTCTGTTGAACATAACTTGCAGGGGTTTCGGTCCAGTTGGTGACTTGCTTAGCTTGCCGCAGAACCGTAGTATATCTACTTTATGCTTCCGATGTATCATAAGTACTAGCACATATTCATGTTGCGACAATAACTGTCAACGCTGAGGTGGTAATCTTGCTTCAGATCTTGGATGAGTTACTGGGCCTGTTCAGGCCATGACTCCAAATTGTAATTGTTTTCTTGAGGACGGGCAATCTTGTATAACTGAAAGTGATACATTCTTTGAAAACTCAGCTCCTACTATTCTCACCTTGTAGATTTTTAATTCCGCAACATATTTGGTTTTGTCATAAAATGATTGGATTATTCTGAAGAAGTACAACCCCCCCTCAACGATTATTATTTGAGAATTTTTTATTACTCTTTTGTCTCTTGCAGAGTGCTATTGCTTGCTAAAGGCACAGGCATACACAAATCTTTCCTCGTGCCATTGTTTGTTCTGCAAGCACCTACCGCCGTAATCTCATGGATCAAGTAAGATTCTGCCATTTGGCCCAAAGAATTATCTGATGATACCTTTTCCCCTTTCCTTGCTATAGCTACTGGATGTTTATTCTTTTTGAGACAAGAACACTTACTTTTGGCCTACTTATCCTGTGGTGTCTATTCCTAATTTTAGGAGTGAATATGGACTGTGGACTGCTTTTCTTGCGCTTGTGGTGCGTTTGTTCTTACCCTTTCCAGGTAGAGTGACAAGGAAGATCCATACGTCCTGCCTAAAATCAATTGTGTTATTTGATGAGACATGGAACAGATATATGTTACTTACGCATGTGCTTCTGTCTATTGCAGGTGAGCTAGAGCTTCCGCTGTCAACGATGCTGGCAGTCAGCGTTGCCCCTTACCAGGTGATGAATGTGAGGTATGAAACATTCTCGCCATTTGGAAAGACATTAGCTGTACTGTTTGCCTACTGCTGCATATGTTAGGTTCTTAGCTTTTCAGTTTATGTCCTGGTTGCTGCTTTTTCCTCATTCTCTCCGGTCCTACTTCCTATCTACAGGGGAACTCAAGGTGGCGCGATAGTGTCGTTGGTACTAGCCGCGTACCTCGCCTTTCAGCACTTCACCAGGACCGGAGGAATAGGAAAAGCCTTCGATCAGGGATCGATAGTTGCGACCATGGCCATCATCTGTATCGCAGTTATCAATGTGATCCTGCTGTTCTGAGTTGCCAAGAGCTACTTCAGAGTGCAGATAAATAAAAAGAAACCTTGTAGCGCATCATCCTGTCAGACTTTGTAGCTTGTTTTATCGTAATAAGAATGACCTCTGAGTTGTGACATGACTGATAGTATATATCACCGTGTACGGTGTGGTTTGGGAAGTAGTTCTGTCTTTGTGTGATACAGTGTTAGTTTTCAGTTCTTCCTGATGGCCAGTTTCTCCCCCCTTTTGTCGATCTCTTGCTCATCTTGGCATCAAAAGTTTGGTATCAACAAAGCGTAGCAGTTTATTTGTTACTTTTTTGCCTTTTGCAGTGTGCTGTTGGTTTCTAAAGAGACAGGCATACACAAATCCTGGCTCATGCCATGGTTTGCACAGCAAGCACCTAGCAGTGTAATCCCATGGATCAAGTAAGACGCTGCTATTTGGTGCAAGGAGTTATCTGATACATTTCCCCTTTGTTTCACATAAGAATACTCTCTCTTGCCCTGCTTATACTATGGTATCAAATCCTCATGTTAGGAGAGAATATGGACTATGGACAGCTTTTCTTGCGATTTTGGTGCGCTTGTTCTTACCCACTCCAGGTAGAGTGACAAGGAGGATTCAAACATCAGGCTAACATTGAGTTGGATAATCGATAAAACATACAACCCGGGGTATGTTACTTACGGCGCATGCTTTATGTCTATGGCAGGTGAGCTGGAGCTTCCGCTCTCAACAATGTGGCTTATCATCATTGCTCCTTACCAGGTGATGAGTCTGAGGTATGAAACATTCTCCCTATTTTGGCTATACTGCCACTACTGTATCTGTTAGGGTATTAGTTCTTGCTCATTCGCTCCGATGCCTACCTCCCGTGCACAGGGGAACTCAAGCTGGCAGGATACTATCTTTGGCGATAGCTGTGTATCTCGCCTTTCAGTACTTCACCAGGAACAGAGGGTTGCGTAGAGCCTTCCGTCCGGGATCGATAGTCGCGACCCTGGCCATGATCTGCATCACAGTTGTCAACGTGATCCTGCTGTTCTGAGTTGCAAAGAGTTCACCCCTTGTTGTAGGCCTCGACTGTCGAGGGGAGGAGGAGCTACTCCAGAGTGCAATCTACTGATATATGTATCTTCATGTACGGTATGCTTTGCACAGTGGTTGTGTGTTCGTGTTCATTTATCCCTGACCCTCTTTGTTGATCCTCTTGTTTGTCTTTGCACCAGAACTTTGGTATCAACAGATCTCAGCAGATTGTTCGTGCGCGATGGAGTCGCGCAGGTAGGGATGGGGCTTTGATTTTAGTTTTTTTTTCTGGTCCATAACAATTTCACACCCATCTCTTATATTTTGACGACAATTTTTGTCGACTCGGGCACAATCAAACTCAAAGGAGGGACAAAAAGGAGCAGGAAAAGTGAGGAGCCCCTTGATATAAGAATGTACTCCCTATTTGGCATACGATTTTCTCTGAAGCCAAAATTTTCAAAGGTTTCATGGTTTGACCTAGTTTATGGGAAAAATATTTAACATTTATAAACAATTAAATATACCACATGCATATCCTATGAGAATGCATTTCATGATGTATTTGATGATATTGATTCTGTATTGTTGATGTTGACGTTTTTTCTATAATTTTGGTCAGGCTTTAAAGCGTTTGACCTGAGTAAAAAAATGCACATGCCTTTGCAAACCAAAAAGGAGAGAGTAATTAAAATGCATATGCCTTGGCAAACCAAAAGGGAGAGAGTAATAATATAAATAAAGATATTGTCAGTGGAAGATGAGTTATTCGATCACTTTATTTTTTGCGGGGAGTTCTTCGACTTTGGTAAACCATCATAGACCGTGGATGATCGATGATTGATGGTGAACGCTACTTGAAATCCCAGTTCCTCATCATATCGCCTTGAATTCGACATGTTTTACGCTCTATGATATGAGCGGTAGTTCGACGATAAGGCGTGAAAACAACCGGGATGATGGGGCTCGATAACATACATCATCTTAAATTTGGAAATTTTCAAATTCCGGAAAAAAGAGAGCCTACCCCCCGTGTTTCGTTCCTCAAATAGGGATGAGCGTATGCGTGTGTATATGGGCGCTTGCTTCTGTACTGTGTTCAAGAAAATATGCGGCGATGGCTTTTGAATCGACCCGGTCAAAAATCGATCGTCGTTTTGCGCTTCATCGGGCCCAAAAAGCGTCCGAATTAAAAAAAAAAGGAAGTTTCTGAAAGAGTTCTTTTGAATGTATTTTTTTTGGCAGGATGCTCCCTTTCACATTTACCCTTTTCCATTCCGTTCGTGGCAAAAAAAGAAAAAAAGAAAAAAGAAGAAAAGAAAAAAAAAGAGAAGGTGGAATCAGATTCAGTTACCAATCATAGACCGCGGCTCTCCACCGTCCCTTGCATTTCTTCGCCGATTCCTCCTCGTCGCCCTCCCCCCTCCCCTGGCGACCTACCACCGCCGCCCGGCCACCGCCGTGCCCTAGCCCCGCCTCGCCGCCGGCGGCCTCGCTCCCCAGACCCCTCCCTCCCTCCGCCTCCCACGCGTCTCCGTCGCCTCCTCCGCCTCTGACGCGCGTCCGCGTCCCGCATCGCCGCGACCCCGCCCGATCCCGAGGTACGAGCTCCAGCGAATCGCCAGGCCCTCGCCGCCGCCCGCGAATCTCGTGCGCGCCGCCTAGATCCGTCCCCCGGTAGGCCTCAGACGAGCGGCGGTAGCTCTGGCCACGTGCCTCGCCTCCCCTTCCAGCGCCTCGCCAGGAACGGGCGGGCGGAATTTCGGGGCACCAGAGTTTCGGCCCAGAGCTTGATTGGTTCGTCAGTTATATGCTTGAGGAGCTTGTCCGACGGAGTAGCTCATTGGTTGGCCGGAGAGAGGGACATCATTCGTGTGAGCAGTGTCTCTGTTCCCTGCACTGGGTTGTGTGGCAGGTCATGCATCAGACCCAAGTGATCGCAGATCTTGTCGTGGTATCATTTAGCATTCCTGATTGTTGATTTGCCATGCATAGCGAGGATAAATCGTGCTGTACTTTGTTACTTGTTGGCTTCAAGCACTTCTACTGAAGTCCGAAAAACTTATGTACAAATGTCGGGTGCAGGTTGACTGCCTTCATCCAGTCCTGTCAAGGACAATGGCCCTATTCAGAACGTTGCCACTTTTGCAGTTATATCATTTAGCACTCTTCTTTTTCTGAAAAAAAATTTAGCACTCTTGAAATGTTGATTTGCCGTAGACGGAGAGGTTAAATCGTAGGTGCTGTTCTTTTTTTTTTTTGGTTGGCTTCAAGTACTTCTGTTGAAGTCCTGGGGTATACTTATGTACATTTGTTGGGTTCAGGCTTACTGCCTTCATCCAGTCCTGTCAAGGACAATAGTCCACTTTTGCAGTTATTGCTTGTCCCACTCCCAGTACCTGACCGAGCAACAACCTTGGTTCAAGATGGTATGCCGGTGTTAGGTTTGACGTCAGGACTTAGAAACGCTACTGCAAGACCTGTTGAAGAGCTGGGCCAGTATTAGTTGGTGTCTGGTTCCCTTTTCGAAAACAGAGATACCCCAGGATCAGGATGGGTTATGCAGTTTTATTTACCTCCATTTTTCCAAAGTAAATTTTGTATGTCTTATTACATTGACTTCCCAGTATGTGTTTATGTAAACATGTTCTTTGTACTGCTACATTATGGTTGAAATGTCAATATCTTCCCAGAATATGCTTCAGATTTCTTTCTAATTTGCCTATGCCCTGGCGTGTTTTATGCCTACTAATTTTGATGGCATTGAGATAAATTATCTGATAGAAATCTATCTTCTTGTAGCTTGTTTGAGCATCCATTCGTACAGTATGTCGGAGAAGCCATCTGATGATACGACTGGCCAGGTGAGGCCTGAAGGAGATGTTTCTGATGTGAAAGTGGAAACTGCCAACCAGGATAAAGGAAATGAGATGCCATCAGCACAGCAAGAGGTATCATCTTTTGTTAACAAGTGTACTGCTTAACCTTGTGTGCTTGCATGTTTCCATCTGTACGATTTTACTAATTTACTTTCTATGTAAAACTGTCAAAAATATATCCATAAGCACAATCCGACTTTACCAAGTATTTGCAGGAAGCAGTAATCAAGAAAAAGTATGGAGGAGTACTGCCCAAAAAGTCACCACTCATATCCAAGGTATCATTGCCTTCAATATATTACTACCTACTACTGTTAAATGTTTATGTCATCTATGTATAAAGCAGTCAGGGAAGATAAATTAATTTTAGCCCCATATCCATTAGTTTCACCTGTGTTAAAATGTGTTATCAGGACCATGAGCGAGCTTACTTTGATTCTGCTGATTGGGCTCTGGGAAAGGTATTGTACTGTTCTTTTCGGAAGTTATATGGATTTTGAGGAAGCAATGCAACACCTACGCGATCTTGCTCACCTGATCGTTTGGTTTCCTGCAGCAAGGAGGACATCCTCAAAAGCCTAAAGGGCCGCTTGAAGCACTTCGACCGAAATTACAGGTGCTAAAACTGGCACTCATTGTTTGCATGATTGTGCTTACCTTGTATTATACCACTGTTGATACTGTATCTGTTTGACATTATCCGCTAGCTCTTTCATTAGTGTATTTGCTGGTCTTTCTATTAACCCAATAGATACATATCCATCTTTTGGTATAGTGTTTAAAATGAACTCAGTTCAAGGTACCTGCCCGCTAGTCCTGTTAGTAATTCTTTGCTTGTGGAGCTGATTTTGTTATCAGACGTACTACACTACTACTGTTGATACTTTCTCCGTTTGGCACCAGCTGCTAGCTGGTCCATTTGCGCATTTGGGAGTCTTTCTAACAATCCAATAGATGACATATCCAGTTTTTTGGCCCAGTATTTAAACTAGATTCAGTGTCAATTACACGTTTTGTCACCTCATTCTTGTTAGTAAGTCTTTGCTTGTGGAGCTATCCTTTTGCTGTCAAAAATGTGGTAATAATTATGAAATTAACTTGCATGCTACACTGAATTTATTTGGTCGCTTACATCTTCCTCGATGTTCCTGCAGCCTACCCAGCAGCAAGCCCGTTCACGCCGATTCCTTCATGCATCTACTGACAGCGACGGTACTTCATATTTACAAGATACCAAGCAAGCAATCCAGTACATTTATCTTGCCATCCTCACAAGCATCGCTTTGCCATCTTTGCCATTGCAGAGGGCGCCAACTCGCCTATGGAGGTGACGACCCCGACCCAGGAGTCCACCGAGGAGGCCAAGGCGGCCGAGAACAAGGAAGCCACCGAGTAGCTCCCATGGCCTTTTTTGAACGGAACTATGCCATTTGCTGCGCCCATGCCGTCTCGTTGCAGTAGTAATAAGTATTCTGGACGTCGTGTAACGCCTGCTGAATTTTGAACTGAAGTGTCGCAGACATGCCGTTATCCACCGCGCTATGCCATTCCATGGCTGTTGATGCCTGTAACAGTTCGGTATGGGATCGAGAACATTATGATGATGTCGCACCGAGTGTCGTCCGGGTCGGACAGAATAAAAGCATGAGCCTGAAACTTATACTGGTACTGTGTTGAACGTCGAACCGGCTGCTGCCTGCTGTCTGAACTCCCCCGCTGTAAGGTTTACCGTTTGAATTCCGTGGAATTTCATGAAGGGATCGTGTAATTCATGTTTGGTCTGTTGGTGTATGGTGTCTTGGAACCCTAGTGCTTTTGCTTGAAATCGCCGAATTCCAAACGTGTTCATGACATGATTTCAAAACATGGTCCGAACTTATATAACAAGATAACTGGAGGACGTTTTTTCTGGACTTGTAGGAAATCCAAGCACTGCCAATCACCTAAAATCTGTTTTTGTTTTTTGTTTTTGAAAAGAACGTAGCCAAAAGTTGAGAGATCTGATTTCATTTCCATGTATACAAAAAAAAAAACAGAGATCTGATAAAAAAATTAGTCAAGAGATATCCGATCGATGATATTTTTTCATGTGGAGAAATATTCCACTTGTTTAACGGGCTGGAATCGGACGCCGACACGATGACAAGTGGGCCATCGGCCCGGTAGAGGCCTCTCAAGTATATATCAGAAAATAAATATTCGCTTACCCAAACCCTAAAGCCCCCTCGTCCCGTCCTCCTCCTCCGCATCTCAACCCTAACCAAACCCACTCAACCCTCGCGCCGCCGCCTCCGGATCCATCCGCATCGCCGCCGCCGCCGCCGCCGCCGCGAGCATGGGCTTCGACGTGGGCGTCGTCCCCTTCAACCCGGACGGCTGGGGCCCTCCCGACTTGCCGGGCGCGGCGCCGCTGCTGGGCGGGGCCGTCGCGACGGCCTCGATCCCCTTCGCGCCCTTCTCCCGCTCCGACAAGCTGGGCCGCATCGCCGACTGGACGCGCAACCCGGGCCACCCGGGCGCGCACGGCCACCACGGCGCGGCCGCCGCCTCCCGCGACTCGGTCTTCGACTTCTCCTCGGCCGACGACTCGCTCGCCGCCGCCGCCGAGGACTCGTCCTTCAGCCTCGTCGACGCCAAGCCGCCGCCCAAGCACCCGCGCTTCGGGCCCAAGTGGCGCTTCAACCAGCGGCCCCAGCTCCCCCAGCGCCGCGACGAGGAGGTCGAGGCCAAGCGCCGCGAGGCCGAGAAGGAGCGCGCCCGCCGCGAGCGCCACTACCAGAACCACCGCTCCCACCACCACCAGGGCTTCCGCGGCAACCAGCAGAACACCGCCAAGCCCTCCGTCGACATCCAGCCCGACTGGACCATCCTCGAGCAGATCCCCTTCGCCAACTTCACCAAGCTCTCCTTCGCCGTCGCCGACCAGCCCGAGGACCTGCTCGTCTGCGGCGCCGTCGACTCGTACGACCGCGCCTACGACCGCGTCAACCCCAAGGCGGCCCGCCGCCTCGAGCGCTTCAAGAACCGCCAGTTCTTCAAGATCACCACCACCGACGACCCCATCATCCGCCGCCTCGCCGAGGAGGACAAGGCCACCGTCTTCGCCACCGACGCCATCCTCGCCGCCCTCATGTGCACGCCCCGCAGCATCCTCTCCTGGGACATTGTCGTGCAGCGCGTCGGCAACAAGCTCTTCTTCGACAAGCGCGAGGGCTCCCAGCTCGATCTGCTCACTGTCAACGAGACTGCGCAGGAGCAGCTCCCTGAGAACAAGGATGACATCAATTCCGCGCCGGCCCTTGCTGTCGAGGCCACCTACATCAACCAGAACTTCTCGCAGCAGGTGCTGGTGCGTGATGGCGAGAAGGTTACCTTTGATGAGCCTAACCCGTTTGCCTCTGAGAATGAGGAGGCGGCGCCTGTTTGCTACCGTTATCGCCGCTGGAAGCTGGATGATGATATTAGCATCATTGCCCGCTGTGAAGTGCATGCTGCTGGTGTTGATCCCAGTGGTGCTCGCCAGTTCCTCACGCTTAATGCACTCAATGAGTTTGATCCTAAGATTACTGGTGTTGACTGGAAGCAGAAGCTCGAGTCCCAGCGTGGTGCTGTGCTTGCTACAGAGCTCAAGAACAATGCCAACAAGCTCGCTCGCTGGACTGCCCAGGCTTTACTTTCTGGTGCTGACATGATGAAGTTGGGTTATGTGTCACGTGTGCACCCCCGCGACCACTTCAACCACTCCATACTCACTGTGATGGGCTACAAGCCAAGGGATTTTGCTACCCAGATCAACCTCAACACTGCAAACATGTGGGGCATTGTCAAGTCGATTGTGGACATCTGCATGAAGTTTGAAGAGGGAAAGTATGTGCTTGTGAAAGATCCTGCCAAGCCACAGATGAGGATTTATCAGGTTCCTAATGATGCATTTGAGAATGATTATGTTGAAGAGCCACTTCCAGAGGAGGAGCAGATTCGTCCGGCTACAGATGATGTCGATGCTACTGCACAGGAGATGGATGCTGCTGCCGAGGCAGAGGCTAATAAAGCAACTACTCAGGGTGGTGAGGGTGAGAAGAGTGCAGATGCTGCTGCTGCTTGAAGGGTATAATGGGCCATCTTTGCTTTATCTAGATAATGTGTCTTTTCTGTTTTATGACCTGTTTTTGTGGATTAAAGAGTTGAACTGCCTTGTCTTGATACAGTGGTCTTGTTTTGGTCCATGAGAAAACTTGGTACTCTTAAATTTCATGCTTAGATGTGCTAAGCTTAGCACCTACCGTTTTGGATTAATGACTATTCTGGTAGTTGAATATTGATTATATGTGATTGATCTGCTGTATATGTTTTAGCCATTGTGTATGCATGTCTGTTTTTTAAGCCTTTCACCGAATGCATCATGAAAACCTTCAGATTACCCTGCGTTGTCTTGCAATTTCCATGCTCTGCGGCAATGGCTAAGCTTGTTGCTGTTTGTTTGTCTTTGTTGCAATTGTATATGGGTTGAGAGTGCTTTTGAACCTGTATCTGTTAAAACGTTTTTTATGTATTGCTGACAGTTTTCCATCCTATACCAATTTTCCTCTCATTTCAAATTTAATAGCTTGTTTAAGCCTTTATATGCTTTCTTCAACAATCACTTTCCTCATCTAATCTGATACTTCTGTGTATTTTTGCTCCATTGTTGTATGTTTCCATGACAGCATAAGAATATGCTGGCCTTTTCTGTTCTTCGTATGTGATGAATGCTTCTGAGTCTATCTGCATTGCATGCGAATTTGTTTCACCTTTTTCCCCTTGTTGCTGGCTAAGTGTGTATCGGTTAAGTACGTTTTGCTGTTTATTACTTGCTGGCTAAGTGTGTATCGGTTAAGTACGTTTTGCTGTTTATTACTTGCTGAAAGTGGGCTGTTGTGTTGAGCTTGATAGTCTCTTTTGCCAACAATCATTTTCCTCTCATTATCCTTCGTATGCAGATTACTTTGAGTTGTCTTGCAATTTCCATGCTCTCCGGCGATGGCTAAGCTTGTTGCTGTTTGTTCGTCTTAGTTGCAATTGTATATGGGCTTTTAAACCTGCATCGGCTTAAAACAGCTTGTTTAGGCCTTTATATGCTTTCTTCAACAATCACTTTCCTCTCATCTAACCTGAAACTTCTGTGTATTTTTGTGCCATTGTTATGTTTCCATGACAGCATAGGAATACGCTTGCCTTTTCTGTTCTTCATATGGGACGAGTGCTTCTGAATCTACTCCCTCCGTTCCAGTTTTAGTTCAAATTTGAACTAAAACCATGACGAGTAAATCGGAACGGAGGGAGTATCTGCATTGCATATGAATTTGTTTCGCTTTTTTCTCCCTTGTTGCCTTTGCCGGCTAAGCCTGTATTTCTTGCTGAAAGTAGGCTGTTGTGTTGAGCTTGATAATCTCTTTTGCCAACAATCATTTTCCTCTCATTATCCTTCGTATGGGATGAGTGCTTGATAATGTCTTCTTCTATGCAATTCTTAACTTCTGGACATTGTGGTTTTTGTTGTAGCTGAGACTACCTCATTCCAGCGTGTAAAGCATGCCTGCTTTCACTAGAAACTGCAGGATTTTGTGTCCGGAGCATGATGCAATTCTGTGTGCTTGTTTGTTAACCTGTTGTCTTTTTGTCCGTTCTTCTCGTGGGATTTTGCATCGGGTTATACTAGACGGTGACGATTGATAGTTGTATCTGATGTGTTCATGCGTTTTGAAGTAAGTTTGCTTCTGCTAGTTGTTTCTGGTTTGTTAGTGGCCAAGGATTAGACTAAATTAGGTGATGCGCAGCACCGTGCTACCAGGGCCACCAAGCTGCTGCGTCGCAACACGGCGGACGTGTGCTGCCCCATGCTCAATTTCTCTGACGAAATGTTCAGCGCAGCCTCTGTTCTCTGAATAATTGCACATGCAAATGCTGAAGCTTTGCTAATCCGTTAGTGCTGGATCTGTGCAAATCCCCTGTATTTTTTGAGGATTATTGGCCGGTGGTGATGAAAACAATGAAAATCTGAATACACAACTGCTAATTCCATGCGCAGACAAAATGTTGGCACAAAGCCCATAAATTGACTAACATCTTTGTAAAGTTTTGCACAATTTCAGCTTAATAAAATATTGGCACATGAACTTGTAGTTTCAGATAAGCAACTACTACCTCTGTTTGGGTCCCACGGACCGAAACACATGGAAGTAGGTGCGATATAACCGAAAGTGCCTTTCTGCTCCATCGAAAAAAAAAATTCAAAAACAATTCAAAAAATTCCAAAAAAATTCTCAGAGAAACATTGACAAAATTTCCAAGTGCTTGCAAAAATTCATCATGAAATCACATTCTTGTAAGGCGTGGCAAAAAAAACAAATTCAGCCTCCAAAATGCTTTGAAAGTAGCATTTTCAGAGTACCGATTTTGTTTTTTTTGCCGCGCTTTCTAAAAATGTGATTTCATGACGAATTTTTGCAAGCACTTGAAACTTTTGTCAATGTTTCTACCAAATTTTTTTTGGAATTTTTTGCGATTTTTTTTGCGATTTTACTGTTCACCCGAGCTCATATGAGCTCGGGTGCAGAAACTCCATGTCCCGATATAACCGCACCGAGATATTCTAGCATAGCCAACGGCCAATGATCTTCGCCCGTAGTTACTGGGGGGATTTGATTGTTTGCCGCCGTTTACTGAGGACGGGGCGTCGACCCGTTGGCTGGGCAGCTGAGGTTGCTGCCAGCCCACCCGAGTTCAAGTCCCGGCTTGGACGCGTGGTGCTCGCGAAGTTTCTCCTATAAATAAATGCCAACAAGGGTTAGCCCTTGGGTTGGTCTCATTTTGCAATGTTGTGGCCCAATGTATGATGGGTTTGCTTACTTGCCGGCGGTGGGCACTAGAGGTGGCATCATTCTGGCGTGGGATTCTTCGGTGGTCAACATCTCTAACCACGTGTGCGACACCAACTTCATCACGGCGTACGTGGCACCGTTGGAGGGGAACCCGTGGTGGCTTTCTGTGGTGTACGGGCCTCAAGATGATAACGAGAAAATCCAATTTTTGGAGGAACTTTCTGCGAGGCGCATGCTTTGCCCTGGTCCATGGCTAGCAATTGGTGATTTCAACCTTATCCTTCAGGCCTCTGACAAAAACAACTCGTTGTTGGATAGGATGATGATGAGTAAATTTAGGAGGTTTATCGACGACGATGGTCTGAAGGAGCTCTTCCTCCACGGCCGACAGTTCACTTGGAGCAACGAAAGAGAAGTCCCTACTCTGACTAAGATCGATCGAGCGTTCGTGTCGGTGGACTGGGAGCTTGAGCATCCCGACTGCATGCTTCAGGCTTTGTCAACTGCGACTTCGGATCACTGCCCGCTCCACTTGGCTTTAGATGATCACCTACAGCCGCACAGAAGATTTTGCTTTGAGGCATTCTGGACCAAGTTGGAGGGCTTTGAGGAGGCAGTCACGGAGGCCTGGATCTGTGATCTGGACATAACGGAGCCTTTCCATTGCCTGGATGTGTTGCTGCGTAACACTGCACATCATCTTACGGCATGGGGTCAGAAAAAAGTTGGGAATGTCAAGTTGCAGATTGCAATCGCGAATTGGGTGATCTTGCAGTTGGACAGAGCCATGGACCATCGTGTTCTTTCTGCTGGTGAGCGGTGGCTGCGCAACAATCTGAAGCTGGCGTCCCTGGGGCTGGCATCGCTTGAATGCATGATTGCCCGTCAGCGCTCTCGGATTCGTTGGCTTTGTGAAGGGGATGCCAACACCAAACTATTCCATCTTATGGCTAATGGCAGGAGACTAAGGAACTTCATCCCGGCGCTGCACCTTGGCGATCAGATCATCACAGAGCAAGAGGGCAAGGAGGAGGCGTTCTATAACGCGTACAAGGAGTTGCTGGGCACGTACCAATCCAGAGACCTAACCCTCAACCTGGATTTCTTGGGGGTGGAGCCTTTAGATCTGCATGAGCTGGATAACATCTTTACCGAGGAGGAGATCTGGACGGTTATCAAAGGTATGCCATCGGATCGCGCGCCCGGTCCGGATGGATTCATTGATCTCTTCTTCTGCAGAGCTTGGAAGATCATTAAGGAGGATGTCATGGCTGCGATTCACAAATTTTAGTTGGGTAATGGCCGGGGTTTTGGCAGGCTTAATCAGGCCATTATCACTCTCATCCCCAAGAAACCTGATGCTTGCAGAATTGGAGATTTTCGGCCAATCAGCCTACTTCATAGCATACCCAAGATTAACTCTAAGTTGATGGCTTCGAGGCTCTTCCCACGTATGGGAGATTTGGTGAAAGTGAATCAGTCGGCTTATATCCGTGGGAGGAATATTCACGACAACTTCCTCCTGGTAAGACAGTTGGCTCGAAATCTGCATAAAAGAAAGGCGAAAGGTGTCATGATCAAGCTCGATATTTCACGCGCCTTTGACTCCATCTCCTGGTCTTTCCTATTTGAGGTGCTGCGAGCCAAAGGCTTCTCTGAGCTTTGGGTGTCGAGGCTGGCTAAGCTGCTCACCACAGCCAGCTCACGGGTGATTGTCAATGGCTGCCAAAGCAGGAAGTTCAGACATGCAAAAGGGCTACGCCAAGGGGACCCGGTCTCCCCTCTTCTGTTTGTCATTGCCATGGATACTCTCTCCTCGATGATGATCAAGGCTCAGCAGATGATGGCCATCAGTGCGATGCCAGGATGCACTCCTCTTCAGAGACTCGATTTACGCAGACGATGTAATCCTTTTTATCAGGCCCACAATCAGCGACCTTTGCTTTGTCAGAGAGGCTTTGCAAATCTTCGGCAGAGCGTCAGGTTTACATGTCAACTTTGCCAAGTCTTCGGCGATCATGATCAGATCTGAGGAAGCTGACACGCTGCGAGTTTCACAAGCTTTACCTTGGCGCATGGATTCCTTCCCATGTAAATATCTGGGGCTACAACTTTCGATCAAGCAGCTCACGAGAGCAGAGTGGCAGCCTATTGTCGACCAAGTGCTCAACTTCCTTCCGGGATGGCAAAGGGGGCTGGTCACGAGGCCAGGGAGACTGATTCTGGTAAACAATGTGGTGCGTGCTAGGCCTACGCATCATCTCATGATCGCTGATGCTCCCAAGTGGGCACTGAATCAGGTTGATAAGGCATGTCGGGCTTTCTTTTGGGCTGGTTCGGAGCAAATCCATGGAGGCAAATGTTTAGTGGCTTGGCAGAAAGTTTGCCATCCCAAACAACTTGGAGGGCTCGGAGTGATCGACCTCAACAGGCAGGGGTTGGCTCTTAGATTGCGCTGGGAATGGTTGAAACGCACGGATCAGGGGAGGCCTTGGCAAGGTCTCTCACTCGTGATGGATAAACAGACTCAAGCGGTGTTTACCAGCCTTGTGCAATGGAGCATTGGAGATGGAAGGAGCATTTTATTCTGGAAAGATAGGTGGCTCAATGGATCCACCGTGGCTGAGCTGGCGCCTATGGTCCGTGCACAGGTGCACACACAAGTGGCCAACCGGAGGACGGTCTCGGAGGCTTTGCAGCTCCATCGTTGGGCCAATGATGTTTGTGGGGAGTTATCGGCTGATGGCATGGTGCAGATTGTTCGGTTATGGGAGATCATGATCAATATTCAGCTTGATCCGGCACTTTCAGACGTTCCTACTTGGAAGTGGAACAATCTTGGGGTGTACTCCTCGGCATCCACCTATGCGATGTTGTGGGAAGGGAGTATCGGTTTCGCCCTGGCAAAAGCGATCTGGAAGTGTTGGGCGCCTCTCTCTTGTAAGCTGTTTATGTGGCTAGCCACACATTATCGTCTCTAGACAGCTGATCGTAGATTCAGACATGGGCTACAGGAGGAGCGCTCACCATGCTTCATCTGTGCTCAAGATGAAGATACGGTGGACCACATCCTTATCCAGTGCGTGTTCGCTCGACAAGTGTGGCACCGGTGTTTTCTTTAGGCCAGAGTGGATACCTCACTGATCCCTACGTCGAGGGACACCCTGGAGGCCTGGTGGATGGCTTGTCGCGCTCGTATCCCTGCTGAGCATAGGAAAGCGTTTGACTCGTTGATCATGTTGATCTCCTGGCAGCTTTGGAAGCAGAGGAATGGGATCTTGTTTGGCCCGCGTACCTCAATTGATACGGTGCAACACTTCACCTCGCAGATTTTCGAGAGTTTACGCACTTGGATGTTGGCAGGAGGCCGAGGAGTCAGCATCTTCTGTGAGTAGTAGAGTTTAGTTTCAGGAGTGGAGTTGGGGGTCCCGGGCAATGGTCTTGTCGTGTGCTAGGATATGCCTCCTTTTTGTAAAACTTCTTGTACATATTTCTGCCTTCTATAAAGCTAAGGTACGCGATTGCGTACTCTCAAAAAAAAAACATTGTAATTGATCAGGTGCCACCCCTTAGTTTGCATTTCTTTCTTTTGCCACTTTTGTACAACACAAATAATCTTTGCAAAGGGAAAACAACTTGAGTGCACAAAACAGAGGGCAATTTTGCCCTTTTACCTGTTTGACTAAAACAGGCAGCCTGCTCCCCAAATCGGGATGAACTCTGGCTATGCTCACTCCTGACACAGCCGTCACCGCTCTACTGCTCCACGGAGGCCCCTGCTGCCCCGTCACCACCTTCCCTTCTTGCTCCCATTGCTTCTCCTTGCCTTCCCCTGCTGCTCCCGGTGTCTCCACATGCTGCTCCTGCCGGCCGCCGGGGCTCCCCTTCTCAACGTGCTGCTCCTGCTGCTGCTCCAAGGACTAGCTCATTTTGCAGCAGCAGCAACGAAGAGCCAGCAGCAGAAGCAACGCAGAGCCACCGGGACTCCCTCATGCGTCTCTCAGCGCATGATTACTTGCTCTCTCTCCCTTGCATGCAGGGCAACGTTTTACTTTTTGCATGGTGCTCAAGGCAATGGCCTTGGTGCACTTGTGGTTTGCACGAACGAGCGCTGATGTTGAGTAATCTGAAGGTTGAGACGCAACCGGAGGAGGGTGAGCAGCAGCCGGCAGAAGCCGCCGACGGAGGAAAGGGCATGGCTCAAGTCGCCATTGAGGAAGGGCCCGTTGTTGCCGGCAAAGGGAACGACATGGCTTGAGTCGCCACCGGAGGAGGGCTCGACGCTGCCGACGGTGGACATGTTGCTGCCGACGGAGGGCAAGGACTAATGGCCCCCGGAACACGATTCTCCATTGCGACGTACTCATAGATTGGAACGTGAACCGATCCAAGGGATACGCACAAAGGATTTTTACTGCTTGATGATGGATAAGTTAGGGAGTTATCCGCTAATTGCATTTAAGTACGTGGATGCTTAGGGATCCCGCCTTTAATATCTGGCGTCCATTATAGATCTGATGGCTCATGTAGGAATTTTGAATTTTTTATTGGATACTTCGCCTTCTGTTATTTTCGTTCCTGTCTTTAGAGCTAATGGTTTTTGAAGGTTGAATGATGATCACAAGTGTCACCCGCAAAAAAAGAAAAAGAAAAAGAATGATGATCACAAGTGCATAGTTAATATGATCAAATAATGATTACTTGAAGAAAAATAATCTTTTGCTCCTATGTGACGACCTTTCAACCTCACATTTTTTAGGAGAACCAAACAATTTTGTTTGTAGTAGTTTTTTTTTGCATTTTACATGTAGAACTCTACATTAATAAGGTGTAGAAAATGGAGGGCAAAGAAAAATAAGCTGCAGAGTGATGGTACATGAACAACTACCTGTCAATATAAGTACATTGATAAAGGACATCATGTACTTACAAGAACAATGCAGAGCTAAAAAAATTCATTGGCATTGGATATATTCTACACTAATGTAACCATTCATACAGATCAGATAATTTGGAGCGAAAATTGATAAGCAAGCTATCATGCATACTGCTGTCACATAATGAACCAGGTATGTATGCAAGTACAGTGATACAGGACAACAGGTACTAACAAGAGCAAAGCAGCGGGCATCATATTTGCGATATCCTGTCGTTCTTTTCAAACCGGAATTCTTCTTCGAGCTGATTTCCTGCAAAAAAGATCTGTAAGGCACATGCGGAAAAGTAGAAGTTCAAATTGTTATGTGATTTCATAAACAGTACCTCATCCTGGAACGAGACCAGTGCATAACAAGGTTTTTCCATTCAATGTCTTCTAAATTTAGCACAACAAACTTCACCGGAAATTCGTTTATAGACTTGCCATCAAAGTGTGATTTCCTCAGGTAACACCAATACTGCTGCAATGCTTCCTTGAAAAGCACAAGCAAGCTTTGCTCATCATGACTATCCAGATTGACCCTCACCTAGTTACAACAATGTAATGTAAATCATTGATGTATTCGATCAGCAGAAAACAGGAAAATAATAACCATGAATAATGGCACTTACACGTAAGTTGGACAGGAAGATGTGAAAATGGTGTTTGTCTTCACTATAATCTTCCCATGATGGGAATATATGCACGTAGTCCCTAACAACATTGAAAGCATTGTCTTTTAAACTGGGAATAAATGAAATGGAGTTCCAATCTGCAGGAATTGGCCGTCTCTGCAGTTGGGATAGGTCTTCGGCCGGTGGACTTGTTATACTTTTTGCTGGAGTGGGATTTTTCTGTGGTACGACAGGTGCTATGGCAAATGAAATTGGTATACCTTTTGCTGGAGTGCAGGTCCTGTGTGGTGGGGCTAGTGGTGTGGCTAGTGAAGTATGGGTACAGTCTGCTGGAGTCGATCCTATGTTTTGTGTCACTGGTTATACAACCAATATAAGTGGGGCGCTGTCTGATTTCTCCGGCACCACCACGTTTTTCAATGACTTTGCTGGTGCTCCTTCAGGTTCGGCAATCACCCTCTTCCTTTTTGATGTCTGATGCACAAAAACAACATTTGAGTGGAAAAACATGGTATGACGACAGATGTAATATGTATTGATAATGGATGGGCATGGCATCTCGAGTTATATGATGAGTAAACTAAGCAGATGATGGTGCAACAAAGTAGAAGAAATGCAAGACAACATATGCAAGATACGCGCAATCAATAAAACCTTGCCAAATTAGAACAGACACCTTGATGGGTGAACAGGACGGGCCATCTGCCTTTGACTCGAGGTTAGAATAGTCATTAGGATGATATTCTGAACAAGAATCAACAGGTGGGGAGCGTACGAGTTTCATTGCTTCCAGAATGGCACTCAATGCCTGGGTGCCAATTTTGTAAGTCATTGCAGTGTTCCACAATATTCTTCTGATGCGCGGATTCTGATATTCACTGTAATTGCGTATAATATCTGAGAACCATGAAAACATAAATAGTTGTGAGATTATCTTTGTAATGCAGATGATATTCTAATATATGGGCGCCCCTGTAAACACTTATGTGCTATAACTGGATTCTGATGAGAGAGCTCATGTGTGCTATAATATCGTGCGTGCATTTATATAATCTGGCACAAGTACACAAAAAAATAGGCTCCAGAAGTAAGGATAGCTGGCAGATGATAGGTTCATAATATACTGTATAGATAGTTTATTGCCAAACCATGATAACAAGAGCACACAACAACTAGGCAGATCATAGTGTACATAACAGGGGTACACCATAAC
Organism: Triticum dicoccoides; assembly: GCF_002162155.2. Lineage (NCBI taxonomy): Eukaryota > Viridiplantae > Streptophyta > Magnoliopsida > Poales > Poaceae > Triticum > Triticum dicoccoides. Next base: position 676,588,263 of record NC_041381.1, on the reverse strand, counting down.
CACGATATATAAATCGGGAAAGTGGAACTGGCTTGAAAATATGGTGTTCTATTGCCGCTAGTAATTGAAAGCCTATCGATCGCGTACATGCCAGCACTATCGAACATGGTAAAGAAGAGCAAGCAGATTTTGGATAATAAAATGTTGGTTGCGCAGTGCCTACACATGATGAACCAGAGCACATTAAGAATGCAACTCCTAGCTGTCTCTCGACCATTTCAGGCGGTCGGATGAAGATCCTACGTCTCCTAACCCTTCTTCTTCCTCGTGTGTGATTCTTCCCATACAGAACACCGCACGGGCCGCCGGCCGGACCACCGACCCCCACCGCCCCCCACCGCCTGTGTTCCTCCGCCACCCCCACCCCCCACTCGCGTCGAGTTTTCTTCGTTCGGCGAGGCCCCACAACCACCCGAGCCCCTTGGATCACACCGGCGAACTCCGGCGAGCTATGAAAAATCGACTGACCCAATTTTGAAATTTAGTCTACTGTGATTTAACTAGTGTGGAATATAAAAGGGGAAAACCATAAGCATTGGGAGTATAGTGTTGAGCGTGCCATGGCGGATCTGAAGGTGCAAACCAGACAAAGGCAACTTCGCAACCAAGACAAGAAATCAGAGTAAAGCAGTGGCGATTTATTTTCTTGCTGTGATAAATAAGTTGAGCAGATACGAAAGAGTACCGCCTCTGGTGCGGCACCGTGTACGCATCTGGTGAGAATTTGACGATGCTGCGGTAGCGATGGCTGTCGGCGGCGTGGAAGCAGATCTAAGAGGGTACACGGTGGTGGCGGGGCGTGGTGGACGAGACGGTCGTAGGAGCGGCGCCGGCAAGGTGGACGACGGCGGGGATGAAGCGAGAGGACGGGATGCAAGGATCCCGGTCCGAAGGCATGGATGAGAGAGGTCGATCTCTTGTAATGGACGGTGGCGTCGGGGTATCAACTCCGGCATGGTGGAGGAGGACGTCGGTGGATGGGGTGGCGGACGGCGGCGAACGGAGGAGGGTGGGGTGGAGAGGGTGTTTTGGCGCCCATGGAGTACGAATGGGGAAAAGGGAGATAGAGAGGAAGGGGGAACCATGTAGTCAGGGCGCGCTTGTCTCAAATGCGAGAAAATTTACAAACTTAGCCCCCGTTTCAAATTTCTACTACATCACAACAACATTAGTCGGTTGGGGATAGAAAGGTAATCTCGCATACACCGAATATTTGCCGACGAGAGTTTGTTTTTGGCGCCCACCGTGTATGAATATGAATCGGGGAGGGAGTCGATTTCGGCTGAGGGCACACTGTGTTTTGGCGCCCACCGTGTATGAATCCGGGTGAGAGGTGGTTACGTCATGTTTTGGTGAAATTACAAACCTACCCGTATCGAAACCTATAGAAATCCAGCAGATAGGCTTTGCACGGCAGGGATAGGTAGTAGTGATTTCCATCTCGCAGATTTTGGTTTCGGGCGGTTACTGCGACTTTCCCTGCTTCATTCAAATTTTGCACAATGCACGTTTACCGTGCCAACTCAATTTGAATCCCGTTTGTATTCTACTATTTTTTTTCCGGGCGGGATCCATTTTCAATTGGAATTACATTCTATATACATCATTTTTTTTACATATATACTTTCAAAAGCACAACACCATTTATACATAAATATGGTTTACAAATGGCATGATCTCAGATTCATAAGGTTGTATCCATCAATTTGGATTTTCAAATATTTGAAACCACTTTATGTTGAAATCCAATGTATGCTTTCCTCGCTAACTGTCTCCAATTAATGTGTGTTTCATGCGGTTTTTTTAACTTCTCAAACATGTATAATGTGTTTCACACACGCAACATATAGTGTAATCCCGTTTAGACACTAATTGCATATAAACCATGCATTGTTTGTAATTGAAGAATCTATGGATCACCAATATTGATAAACTATATAACATTACACGTGTGCCCAAATTCAAATGAATATGCATGTTTGATACACCAATTTGCGTTATGATATTATCGATGTCATGATCTCCAGTTTAAATATTTGAATCCCCTTTAATCCAGATATTCGTCTCATATAGCTATCACTCATGCTTATATAGGACTATCTCTCTGGACCTATACGCGTTCATCGTCTCTCAGGCATCTCTCGTGCTACCTGTATGTCGACAATGATCTTTTATCTTCGTAACACACTGATGATACTCTCTCCATCGACCTTCATCACTCTATCTCTCTCTAAGTATATCTCGCTCCCTGCTATGTGTCTCCAGCTATGATTCTCCATGTGGAATCTCTTTCTCTCACACAAACACAAAACTTTGTCTCCCGGGGTGTCATTTCTCTCAACTATTCCCATGTGTGCCACTCGTACACCCCTCATACAGAGATGTTTTTCGCTCCTTAGATATGAGAACCTACGACTCTTCCTCTTCAATATCTCTTTCTCACACACAAACACAAACTCTGTCTCCCAGGGTCTCATATTTCTCCATTGTTCTCTTGTATGTCGCTCAAACACACCCTCTCTCCCTAGAGATATCTTGCGTTCCCTCATATGTCTCTCTAGCTATCACTCTCGTTGTGAAATATCTTTCTCTCTCACAAACACAAAACTCCGTCTCTCTGGATCTCATTTCTCTCTGATATTTGTTTGTATGTGACTCACATGCACCCTCTCTCTATCTCTCTCACACCCACACACATAACCCAGCCTTCTGATCCACTCGACTCCTATCTCTAGCGCACACTAGCTAGCATCTTTATCTTTCTATTTATCTGTTTCTCCATCAACCTTCTTTCTCGCCCTCACTCTTGATTCCTATCACGCACACTACATATGTTTCTCTCTACATGCATGCAGTCAAGTGCCCTCTCACACACATATATAACTTCACCCTTTGAACCACCCGACGGTCATCTCCAACACCCAAACTAACGGATGTCTCTCTAGCTAGCATCTCCATCTCTGTATCTATCTGTAGTTTCTCCGTCAACATTTCTTTCTCGCACGGAGTCTTGCTTCCTATCACCCACACTATATATGTCTATCCATACATATGCATTTATAGGTTGATCTCTTTTGCACAATTGTTGCGCCTCACCCCCTCTGCTCACCATAGATGCATGCTCCAGCCCACGCCACTATCTCTTAAAGACAAAAACACATGCTCAATTGTCGGGCCTTCTTCCCTGCATTCTCACATGCATGCATATTGTCATACCGATCCGTCTCTCCCATGTCGTTGATCTTAGGACTTATGTCTTCTTTCTTTTATCTCGATCATGCGCGCGCGCACACACACACATCCCACGTATACATGTATACCTCTCACACATGCACGTTCAAGGTCTCTATGTCTCCATACGTAGTTAATTACCCTCAATCCTAACGCCACATCGAATCGTTCTCCTCTTTTGTGCACATAACTTCCGCCTGGATGGGCAAAACACACACTCACACTTAACAATCTCCTTCTAGCTACCCCCCCGCCCCGCGCGCCTCTCACTCTTCTCCTATATCCCCGAAACCAATAAGACCATCCCTTTGTTTAATTCCCGCCTACATGCACCATCGATATATAGTAGTCTTCCGTGGTGTCTCTCGAACAAACACGTTCTCTCTATGTCGACTCCTCTCACGCGCACGCACCTTCTCTTCCCTCCTACGGGCATTTTCTCTCTCGCACCCCATCGTTGGTGGCCTCTGCCATACACATCACCTCTCTATGATGAAGCCATGCACACTTAAATTACATCCGCCACAGAGGACCCCGGGACACGCACACACACACACACACGCACGCACGTACGCACCCCCCCACACACACTAAGACTCCATCTCTCTCTCTCTCTCTCACACACACAAACACACACACACACGCACCCCCCACACACACTTAGACTCCATCTCTCTCTCTCACACACACAAACTAAGACTCCATCTCTCTCTCCTCTCTCTCTCTCTCTCTCTCTCACACACACACACACCACACACACTAAGACTCCATCTCACACACACATGCTCTAGGCAGAGCATTTTTTCCTACCACCCTTCATCCAACCTTACCCGTATGATAAACAATCACCTTTATTTACTTGCATAACATGGACAAATTCCACTTTACTTTAGTAGTCAGCAAACTTATCATCTGTATACCCTTATAAAAAACGAGTTGGCGATGATGGTGTGCCTGCCATCTTGTAATACAGACCGTATGATCTATATCTGACGGATAGGAAGCAAACTATGATAATTTTACAAAAGATACCCGCACCTCTCTCCACATCATTATCTCCCGCAACCTCAGTGCTCAGCAATTAAAAAAGGAATAAGTCTCTGGAACAATCTAGCATGCATGGTGGCTGCTGCCGCCTGCCGGCGCCGTCCATCCCCATGCCTCCGCCTATTCCGACCACCAGTCACCACCACACTCCACTCCTCCTCGCCTTATCTCTCATCTTTCATTTTTTCGATGACATTCTCGAGATACCAGTTTTCCGATAAAATGCTCGAGATATCATTAGTTTTTACACATGGGATTACTCCTGCATGGGTCAATCACAACAGGTGTTTTGTAAAAAAATGCATATTGATGTTCCGTGCAATGCACGAGAATCTTGCTTGTAATTATATAACGCAAATCACGAGCAGGAAGTGACATTTTTTGACACAACCACGTTAACATGGCCACGTAAATCACGAGCAGGAAGGAGAAGGGAAGCGGGCTGTGGAGTAACGTTTTTTACCACAATTTCTTAGGAAACTGAGTGCAATAATTGAGTAGTTTTGCAAACTACCATCACTACTACACCTGAAACGGTTCAAAACCTATACTCCCTTGCCAGCGCGCGCTTCCCGCATGAAACGGTCAGCGTCGCCTGGAGCGTCAGTGCCACATTAATGCCCGGCCAGAGCGGAGGCGACCTCTCACTGGCGCCGGCTTTGAAGTGGCGCGACGGCCGAGAGAGCGCCGCTTCCCGGTGCACGCGACTGCTCCGCGTCGAGACTGGCCATAGACCCTGTTTGGATCCATGGGTTAGAGTTAGTTTGAGCTAGTTGGGGCTCAAATAGCCCTAAAGTATCCAAGCATGAGGGTTTAAATTGGAGCAAGTTGCACCGAACCCACCAAAAAAAACTATCCCACCCAAGAGGTGCTAACTGGAGATAGTTTTCATTGGGACCACTGAAAAATCACTTTTCTCTCTCCATGAAGTGCATTTATTGTCAATCTAACCCTGTCACCCAAACACCTCTTTCGCTACAGTTAGTTCAGGGTTAGTCATGAGTTAGTCTAACCTCTAGCTAAGTTAGAGTATCAAACAGGAGCAATATAGGACATGCAAGTTGCTCAAAGCATACAGGCAAATTCGTACATGAAAGGATTTTTTTATTTTTGAAAACGGAACGTGAAAGGAATTTTTTTAGAATGCTCTTGGCATGTCGCTAACATGTGATAGTTAACCGACCTCAATAGACGGCATAAATGCCACCCCGCCGCACTTTGATAGAGACGAGGAGGGAGAAGCGATACAGGCTGCTGGATTACTAGAGATAGGTGTCACACGGAAGCCAAGAAATATGGTGATAGCATGGGTTAGCAATGTACTAGTATGATGTAACTACACTGGGCTGTCGTGTTTCGTACTCTTCCAGTCCACTGTGGAGATGATTGGTTAATTTTATATCGCTGAATAATTTAAATATTATGAGTGCAGACGCTCCACCACGAGGTTCCTTGCTCCTTCTCGGTCGTCCGGAATCTATGTTCTTCCACTCTATTTTTTTACGTGAGCTTTGTTCATCCTTTTGCCAACACGCGAGACATCTAGCATCAAGCCGCACGTGTTCTGCAACGATCGTTCCATCTATATGAAGAACACGTGGCACTAAAACTACGAGACGGACATGTACCCAGGAGTGGACGTACGAACCTGAGTAATGTAGCGCAGTAAGTGAAATATAAAGGCACAAATGGTATGAACATGCGTGGCATACAGGGTGTGTTTGGTTGCGTTCTTGTCTCAGCATAGTTGTTCCCTCTTCATGCATGCTCAACTCAACACCCCTCTTCATGCATGCTCTCTTCATGCATGCTTCTAGTGTATTTGTGCTAAACTAGTATGGACTCATGCACCCTCCATACACTCTACCAAACACCCAAAAGTAGGTTGAGAAGGGAACTCTTGGGCGGCATTTGTCTTTTACTACGTACTACCACTAAATGTTGTACGTGCAATGCACGGTGATGTTATGGAGTACGTGTCTAAGTACTCTACTACTACTATATTAGTTGGAGGCACATATTAACTTTTATATTTGTTTACGTGTATGCCTCGAGACCTTCCAACTAGACATGTCTTTCTCTCCAGGTCGCACTTTGTATCGTTCATACAGCTAAGTACTACTACGTGTGGTCTCCGACCCAGAAGTGGAAGAAGTGGAGACGCTCTACCATGCTGTTTTTTTTACGCTGGGCTCTACCACGCTGTTCATGTCCCACTCCTTTCGTGACGTGTGGGACATCCAGCACGTGCCGTGTTTGGCACCCTTCGTCGTAAGAGTTGAAACGCTAGCATGCATTATAAATAAAAAATAATTATAAATCGGCAGTATACTATTTTTTTTGCGAACCAATCAGCAGTGATACTATACCACGCGGTTTCCTTGCTCCTCGATATCGGAAAGAATACTTCCATTCGCCAACATGTGGGACGTCGACCATCCTGGTCCACTTGCCATGCATGCAGAACTCCAAGGGAGAGTCACCCAGGTCGTCGCGCCGCAGTAACAATGACTAATGAGCCATCAAATCACAGGCCCACTTCCCACTTTGAAGTTGCTCGGACGAAGGAACCATCATGACTTTGTTGAATTCCGCTTCTTGAAGAAAACTACTATACCAGCAGTACTGCTAGCTACAATATTTACTCCAACAAAGGCCTCCTTTCGTTCATAGGATAGGAATATGAAAATCATAGTAAGTGAGATGACATGCATCTCAATTCCTATAGAGAAAGAGATGCCATTTGATGCATAGGATAGGAATTTTCCCACTTAGTCTAGGCTAATGTACTGGTAATTTGCTCTAAAAACTACAGTAGTAACTAGTAGTACTGGTACATGCTCGTACTCAGACACAGACACACACACTAACTACTAGTACTACTACTTCTCACATGCTGGCCAGACGCCGTCGTTCTCCTTCCCGGCTTTGTCGGCGACACCCCACCGTGCTTGGATCTCCGCCGACCTCTCCGCAGCAGCGCGTGCGTCCTTTTCTTTCTTGCGGCGGCGGGCCTCTCTTTTCTTGAGTGCTTTCTGACTTTTCCGCTCCCTCTGTGCGGCTTTGGCCGCCTCTTGCTCTACCGCCCATTTGACCTTGGCATCTTCAAATTCCTCCCACATAGTTGTGAGGTCGCGAGCGGCGATGAACTCGGCACAGCGGGATGCCATCGCTTCCCTACCATTTTGTGTGCGTTCATGGGCGGCGAGGAACTCGGCGCGGCGGGATGCCATCGCTGCCTTATCTGTTAGTGTGCGGCGCGGTGGCATGAACGACGCTTGGTGAGAGCTCTGGGGTGGAGTGACCGGACAACCGTATAGTGCATTGGTTTGTCAAGAGCTCAAGGACAAAAGATGAAGCAAATTAGGATTCCCCTTCAATTCTGGTCATTTATTACCGAGTAAAATGCATTGGCGGTCATCGAACTTGTCTTGATAGCTCACTTTGATCATTGTATACGAGATATGATGATTATACGGTCGCTGGCTCACCGTATAGCTCCGTATTTGTATGGTTGACCAGTCAAACAGTCCACATGCGCCTGAAATGGTCACCGTCTCTCCAGAATGTCAATGCCGCATTCACTGGACTTAACTGCAGGTGCTATTGGTGTGTCACTGATATGCGGGCCAGACGCCCGTTGGGCCCACATGTCAGTCACCCAAACACATCTGTAGTTAAGTCACTAAAGCAGCATCCGCATTCACGCCCGACGAACCTACTCCGGCGCCAGTTGTCCATCCGTCTGCCGCGGCTCATTGCCATTCGCCCGCTATATTAACTTGAGCCCCAGCTCCCAACCATAGCCAAAGACCCACACTTATTCTCCTCCGGTCCCTTCTTTCTGTCGGCACCACTTCAACAATGGCCTCGTGGCGCTCCGAAGCTCTCTTGGATGTACTGTTGCAGGAGCAGACGAGGGACATCGGCGGCTCCGCTCCGGGCGCGCTCCAAAGCTCTCTTTGACGTACTGTCGCAGGAGCAAACAAAGGAGATCGCCGGCACCCCCCGGGCGACCCTCCACTGCCACGACCACGAAGCCGGCAGCAAGGAAGAGTAGTACACGGTAGGTCGCCGCCGCTCTGGTCCCGGGAAGGCCACCGCTACTCCACTCAGTCGACGCCAAGCTTGGTGGGGTAAACATCGGCGACCGATTAGCCGCTTGACGGCGACGTGGAGGCGGAAATCTTCATAACCTTGTGCTCCGGCCGGAGGAGGAGGTTATCGAGGCGGATGAGGAGGAGGCAAAGGCAATGGCTGGCTTTCTCGGGTTCATGACTGGACTTGGTGGTCAGGCGCCGGCGATCGTTTAGATTAGGTTTATAGTAGGTTTAGTACGGTTTGTGTGAAATATGTAATGAATTTCGTCGAGTTTGTAGGAAAAGTTTTCGAGATGTAATGAATTTCATCCGGTTAATTTCATCGGGTTAATTTGAAATTTGCTTTGTTTGCACGAATTTCGTCCGGTTAGTTCATATAGTTGTCGAAAGGTATGCGGGCAGCATCGGATGGCATCCATCAGTGTCCTCAGACAGATGCTGGTGTAAATTTGTGGGCCAGCGCTGGAGATGCCCTAACTATCATGCTATAATCGCTAACAATCCTCCATTATTTAGCAGGGAACAATTATCCCTCGATCAGAATCAGATCCGCGGTGTTTCGCACTCCTCCCGCGTACGAGTGTAAACTCTTGCTTACATAAAAATGGAGCAAGTGGACGGCACTGTAGCACATCATATCACTCGAACTAGCCCGCCTAACGAGCGGGAAAGCACTGCCCTCGTCATTTTGTTCTGGATTTCTATCGATAGATCGTGCGAAAATGTTACGCTTTGCAAGTTCTAAAGGAAAAGGCGGCACACTTACGACTCGTACGCATCGCAACCTCGACAGTCCGGCTCGCACGCCGCTCACCAAAGGGGACACGCGTTGTCTTGCAATTTCACTGACATGTGGGACCGTAATTGAATAAACCATCGATAGCCGAAATCTAATCGCTCGGCGGGCGTCAGCTGAGAAGAGAGAAACGGGGGAGGGAGAAGAGATCGCCCGCTCGCCGCACACGGACTCCAAGAAATATATGGTGATAATGTGAGGTGGGCCATGCTGGAGTCCGGACCGCTTACGGAGCCCGCTCTCACCGCCATGGCCCCTCAAGACGCCAGCTGCCCGCTGCATGCATAGCAAGTAGTCCCTGCTTATGTGGAGGAGAGAGAGGCATTGACAAAGTCAAGGAGTAACAGTGGAGACAATAGCTTTCGTCAAAAATAAACAATGAATACTCGTTGCTCGTCCTCTATATCGGAAAGAATACTTTCATTCGCCGACATGTGGGACGTCGACCATCTTGGTCCACCTGCCATGCACAAAATTATCCTGGTCTACCCCGGTCGTATCATAGGCCCAACCTTTTCCCACCGTAAGTTGTTCGGACGAAGGAACCATCATGACTTCGTTGAATTCTGCTTCTTCAAGAAAACTTACTGTACCCGCAATACTGCTACCACACGTGAAGACTGGACGGCACTGTACCACGTCATATCACTGAAACCCACTAGGCCAAACTAGCCCGCCTAGGTCATCTATTTTGGAACGGAGGGAGTACGTCTCTGCACTGCTATGATTTTGTGTTGCACGTTCTCTGTACTTTTGCTATGATTTTCCTACCCTATGAACCAAATGAGGCCTGAATGTATGTCGACTATTGTCTGATCGATCGCTAAGCCTACAATTTTAGGAGCTAGGGCTATTGATCGATCAACGAGGGATAAGTATAAGCGTACCACGAGCTCATCAGCCCCAACGTTTCTCTTCGGTGAGTGTTTTGCAAGTACTATAGCTCGCACAGTAGCTAGCCTACTAACACCAAGAATCATCAAACAAGCCCTGCTGATATGATAAACAGTTCAAATTTACATCTAAGCATGCCATATATCACATCAAAAGCTGGTGAGGATACATCTGTTTCCATAACTCAGAGAGGGTTCGCATGATTCATCGCATGATTCACTATCAAACAAAAGTAGCAAGATCCGTCCACACAAGACAGTGCACTAGCCCTAAGATGGTTTGATAACACGCATCGTTTTGGTAATTAAACACAGAGCAATGCAAACTACCCTGAAGGATTAGCGCGACCAACTATTTCTTGTCATCGATCTCTCGGGCAATGACCACAGCACGGACAGCGGCATGGGAATCGATTTCTGGGGCGATGTCCACAGGACTGACCGCGACATCAAAATCGATCTCTGGGGCGATGTCCACAGGATGGACAGCGGTATCGGAATCGATCTCCGGGGCGATGCCAACAGGACGGGCCACGACATTGGAATCATCAAGGACAACCACCGGCACCTGCACAACACTAACATATTAGCAAGCACATTGCAAATAATCAAAAAGCAAGCACACTGCAAATAATCAAAAGCCATAACTATGGTAATAAGCCATTATTTTTTACCTTGTGCAGCTCACCGGGGGATCTCATCCCTCCGGGGGCCATCTTCTCGTCCTCGATGGGGGCCATCACCTTGCCAGGGGAATACTGCTTCTCAACGGCGACTATCTCCTCAAACTCGGTCTTGAGCCTCACATAGGTGGCAATCAGAGCTCCTGGGGTAGGCACGGTGGGGCCCTTGCTGTTCTTCCAACTTTCTTTGAGGAGTTCGTCCGCCAACATCCTCAACTCTTTGGCCAGTGCTTGTTTCTTGGAGTTCTTCGTCTCCATGGGTTGGCCCGCCAACTTGGTCAACTCGTTGGTCGCTGCTCGCTTCCTGGAGATCGCTGTCTCCAGTGGGTTGTCCGCCGGCAACTCTTTGCCTAGTGCTCCAGTATCCATCAATGAACTGACAAACAAAAAGCAATCGAAAGGAAACCACAATCGCAATGAAAACGGGAAAAGAATAGGATGTGAGAATCGGTCGGTACTTCGCAAAAAGAAGATTATTGGAATGAAAATATAGTAGCATAACTGATTTGCCCACCTTTCCTTCGTCGGTAGAGAAGAAAAATGGCATAAGTGAGTAGCCTGGAGTAAGGTTTTCTTCAAGAAAGGGAAGAAATGGCTTGAACGAGCGTTCCAATGAAATGATGGTTGCTTCGTCCAGTCCAACTTGGAGGCCACCTTACCACTACTGGTAAAGGTGTGGGTTTTGTGATATGACGGGTCATGACAGTCACACCGGGGTGACAGGTGAGTCTCGACTGTAGCACCTCGCTGTGATTTGGTGGATGGCACGCGGGCCCGGATGCTTTGAAATGTCATTAACTTGATTTTAGTCTCTTTAGTATTTGGATCCAAGCATGGATGAGGCTAACAAGTTTTAGTCCCACTACTTCTAGTCATGAGACTAAAACGTATCAAAGCACTCTCTCAGGCTGGTCATAGTGGGGAGTAACTTAGACTAGTGTCATGCATATGACACTAGTGTAAGTTACTACCTCCATAGTGCAAAGTAACATAGTAGTAGTATCATAGATTGCTTCATTTATTATCTCATAGACTTATTTTGCCTCGGAAAGCGCTATGTTACAGTAACATATTATGTTACCACAAGCACCTCTTTCCTCATTAAATACTTGCCACATAAGCAAAATTGTCTTGGGATGTGTTAAGTTACTACCTAAGTTACTCCCACTATGGCTAGCCTCAATATTGTGCACCGCGACCAAGGCGGAGAGGAAAATGAGAGAACTACGTAATTAATGCATGAGTTTAATTAGGGTAGTTTTGTAAAGTACGAGATACATTCCTCCAATCGCAAAATCCCTTGGTTCATGAGATTTGAGATTTGAGCCCTATAAACCGGAGGGGAGGGGGTACTGCACACGGTGTAGTCTAGTCACTTGTTTTTTTTGAGCCGAAGTCTAGTCACTTGTTGAAATCTCTAGAAAGGCAAATACTCCTTTCCGGTTTACAGGTCTATACTACTCCCTCTGTCTAGGTGTGTAAGTCATCTTACGAAAACCAAATAGTCCCAAAACACTTAGGCGCAGTGCATTAAGTTCTACCTTGTTTTTTGTTTCTTGACATACGTATCAACCAATAAGAGATGAGAGGTGTGCATGCTTTTAATGACTTGCAATGGCTAGTTCATTGCATGGAATGCTATTAATTAGCAAATAAACATTGGTGACCCCAGGAGGAAACGGTGCTAAGCGTGTGGACCTATGCAGAATGAGTATCAACCAATGGATAATGGAGTTTAATTGTTAAACAATAGCAATTTTGTCTCATGCAAGAGCCTGGCTAGTACTCCAAGGAACCGCACCACGCGAGCGTTCGCAACTGCCACGTTCGGTTTGCACTTGGCTCTTCGCCTCTTCGAGAAGATGAACAATAATTTTACTCCTACTTCTATAGTAACGAATCCACTGCTGCATGTCCGTCCACCTCGTGCGGGAGGGATAGCGTGTAGCGAAAGCTTCTACTTACTGCTCCTGCCTTTGCATCCATGACAGGTGGGCCCAACAGGTGGTTGGCCCACTGTCATGCAGCCAAAGACAGGTGCAGTTAAGGCACCGGAGCTCAGCTCGCGAGGGAGAGGGCGTCGTAGTAATCAAATTTCTCGGGCTTGTATGAGTTGATGCGACACATCAAAGCACTGCATTCGATAAAACTCTTTTTACACATTTCAAATGGGCTACTTCGTATGTAGGAGTAGACATATTCTGCTTCGTATGTACTCCCTCCATTCCAAAATATAAGTCTTTTTAGAGATTTCACTATGAACTGGAGTGCATACGAAACAAAATGAGTGAATCTACACTCTAAAATATGTCTATATACATCCGTATGTAGTTTATAGTGGAATCCCTAAAAAGACTTACATTTAGGAACGGAGGGAGTAGTCACTTGTTGCAATCTCTAAAAAGACTTATATTTGGAAACAGAGGGAGTACAACGCATGCATGCATGCCGTGACTTTCCTTTTGATACTTGCATGTGTTGATTTGATGCACCTTGCCAAATTTTGACTATAAATTTAACTAACCAAATTTTCATGCATGTCACAAAAAATCACGGGGCTGTTTGGATTATGACTATGTTTGTCTTATGTTGCCACATTATTTTTCCCACACTTGCCACACTTGCCTAACCTGAGTTGCTCAAATTGTTAGACACACTTTGGCTTGCCTAAGGGAATCTTGCCACAATTTTTGTGTCTATGACATGTGGGGTTCACTGCTAATAAAAAAAATTCTTGTCTTAGGTGTGGCTAATAAAAAAGACTTATATTTAGGAACGGAGGGAGTAGAAAATATAAATAATAATGCATGTTGGGGCAACCCACGTTTCCGCTAATTTTAGCCATGGGCTTGTTCACAATTTTTACGAGGGGGTGGTTGTTCATTTAATGGAGGGACTTGTAGTACTACCAGACTTGAACGATACATAGTGCGACCTGGCACACCATAACACCACTTGGAACAAGCGGGTAGCTATCTCAAAAAACAATCAACAACTAAAAAAACCCGCGACCTGGCATGTAGTATAGTACACAATTTTAAACGATTGTTTTGATGGAGTGAAAAAGGAAAACTACCCCACTACTTATATATAGGCCGGAGCCTCCGCGCTTGCTTGCTAGGGCCGCTCTATTCACACACTCTCATCCTCTCTAGATCTAAACAAGATAGGGGTAGTGACCCTGTCTTTCTCCCTTCAAAAAACACTGGCTTTCTATCCTCACCGTTGGTTACAGATCCGGACGTATCCCCCTCCACCGGTGAAGGGGAGGAGGGGTAGCATTTAGGCTATCGTCGACAGCGAGGGACGAGACCCACTGCCGGCCGCACCGTTATCTCTGGCCGAGCGCCGGCGTGGGAGGTCCTCTGTAACGCCCCGGATTCGATGCGCCAGGTGTCTGCCAGTTATTCGCCGTCGTTGCCATGTCATTTGCTTACGTGTTGCATTTTACCATGTCATCATGTGCATTTCATTTTGCATACGTGTTCGTCTCATGCATCCGAGCCTTTTCCCCGTTGTCCGTTTTGCAATCCGGCGCTCCTATGTCCTCCGGCGTCCCCCTTTTGTCTCTTGTTGTGAGTGGGTGTTAAACATTCTCGGAATGGACCGAGGCTTGTCAAGTGGCCTTGGTATAGCACCGGTAAACCGCGTGTCAAGTTTCGTGCCATTTGGAGTCCGTTTGATACTCCAACGGTTAACCGGGTAACCGTAAAGCCCCTCTCTTTTTGCACCCCAACACCCCTTCCAAAGTGGCCCAAAACCCATCTAACTCCCCTACATGCTCTCGGTCGTTCGATCACGATCGCGTGGCCGAAAACCGCTCCTCATTTGGACTCTCCTAGCTCCCTCTACCTATAAAACTAGCCCCTCCCCCGAAATTCGCGGATGAATTCGCAGACGAAACCCTAGATTTTCCCTCTCCGCCGCCGGACGCGTCCAGCCGCAGCCGGACACGTCCGCCCTTGCCCCCGCAGCCAACCAGCTCCCGCCACGTGGCCTCCGGCCTCCTCCACCGCCGCTGCTCGTTGGCCCCTGCGCTCGCCCACGCCCCGAGGCTCCTCGCTCTGCCGCCGCAGGCCGGCGCCGCCCGCGCCACCACCTCCCCTCGCCGGTGCCTCCCGCCTCC
>NC_041381.1:676553656-676572997 GCF_002162155.2 Triticum dicoccoides | reverse complement strand
CTCGCCGCCAGCTGGCCGGTGCCGCCCAGCCTCCCCGCCCGCCGGCCGCCGCCCCGCGCCGTCCGGGCGTCGGTTCTGTCCGGGGTTCGATGGATCCGGCCACCCGCGGCCTCTCCTTAGCTCCCGCTCCTCTCCGGAGGACCGGAGCACCACCCGCCGTCGTCGAGCATGCCGGCGCCGCCGGTTGTCCTCGACCCCGCGCCGGGATGCCCTCGTCCCTTCCCAGCCGGAGCCCCGATCCAAACAGCCCGCGGCACCGCCTCGTCCCGCGGGATCCCCTTGTCCAGTTTTCGGAGGTCTAAATTCTGTTGCCCCAGATTCCAGTATTTTCATGCCATGTTCGTCATGCCGTATCTCTGCATCCGTAGCTCCGTTTCTTGCGTGTAATATGTCAAATTGTTCATTTCAATGAGTACATCATTTCATTACATTGCATCATATTCATTTGAGGTCATCTAGATGCCTGAATCATCGTTGCACGAGTGCTTCATAATGTTTTCTGAAGTCTGTTATCAGAACGAGCTCTTTTGTCATTTTTGCCATGATTGATGTGTGCATCCTGTGAGGTTGATGTCTACATGTGTTTTGAACTATGCCATGTCTTCTTTACAGAGGTGCTTACCATGTATTTTTGTGATCAATGTGGTGACTAGCACAAGCATGCAAACTAGGCATCATGATGTTGCTGTTTTTAGTCCCTGTTCTGCTGTTATTTTGATGCCATGTAAACTTGATGCTACAGAGAGATCCATGCAAATTTTGAGATACTTCAGTAAGGGTGTTTTGAACATGTGGTTATTGTATATCCATTCATGCCCCTGTTTGGAATTATGGAGTAGTCTAGCACGTCATTTTCATGCTCTACTTTTGCTTCAAAATGTTTCCTAGCAGATTGTTTACATGTTATTCAATTTGGCCAAGGTTGTTGTAGTTGATCCTTGCATGCTATGGACTTGTTCTTGACTTGGTTGGTTACATAAACATGTCTTCTTGATGACGCTATGCTTATCTTGTCATGCAATAACTTGTGGTGAGTGAATCGAGCTTGTTAAGTAGGGTACTTGATGTTGCTGTTTTGATAGGCTGAATCTGTTATTCCGTGATGCTATGTAAACCTGCTTCTACAAATCATTCTATGCATAATCTGGAGATGATCACTAAATATGTTTTGATCTACATGTCATGCTATATCCATTCATGCCCCTGGTTGAAATTATAGCTTGCTTTAGCTTGTTCATATCTTGCTCCAAAGTTGCTTCATAATGTTGCTGTCAGCCTGTTAACATTAAGTTCAGTTGTTGCCATGTGTTTTCCTAGTGTTCCATGCACCCTATGAACTTGCTCTTGCCATGCTTAGCTTCACAAACATGCCTTCTTACTGTTTGTTGCCTTGCCATGCCATGTTTTGCTCTGTAGTGAGTTGCACAAGCTCATCTACATGCCTTCATAATTATGTTCCTGCCATGTATGAATCTGTATTATAACTTGCTATGTTTACATGGGTGCCATCATATTTTCTGATCCTTTTTGGCTTATGGTCAGTAAAGGACTTTTGACCTATGCAATTAGTAGATTCATGCCATGCCTTTTTTTGCCATTATAAGTTCCTGTAACATGTTGTTTGATAGCTCTAAACATTGCAACCTTATGTTATTTTCTGCAAAGTCTGGATTGTTATTATTTGCAATCTTGCCATGTGTGTTTGAGCATGTTCTAGTGATTTCTGGAGATAGCTCAGTGTTTATGTTTTGTTGTGCTTTACCTGTACATCATGCCCATGCCTTTTGTTATTATGTTGAGGTGCTGTAGCATGTTGTTTTGGTGCTTGCAATATGCCTAGTTGTTGTTTTGGACAACTTGTCCTTTAAACTTGTATAGTGTGTCTGTTGAACCGTTGCTCCATTTTGAGTGTGCTCTATATGAAACTTGCTTGATTTTGCATGTAGCTTCATATTATCATGTTGAATCCTTGTTTCGGTGTGTTTGCTTGATGTTTGGGTGCATTTTGCATCAATGCCATGTTTAACTTGTTTTGCTCATATCTTCTAGGCCGTAGCTCCGAACTAAATGAACTGTATATGTAACTTGACTAGAATCTCGTGTAGATCATCTTTGTGCATCTTAACTTGCTATTTAACAACTTGAACATAAGGTTTATTCAGATCTGGACCAATTTCGAAATATGCATATGAGGACTTACCGGTATTGTTATATGTTGCTTCCGGCCTCATTTAAACTTGCCTTGATGTGTTGTTCTTGTTTGCAACATCTCTTGCCATGAGTAGCTTCATGTAGCCTTGTCATGCATCATGCTTGTTGTGCATCATGCCTTGTTCATGTGTGGTGTGTTTACTATGTTGTGTGCTTCTTCTCGATAGTTCCCGTTTCGTTGCGATCATGAGGATTCGTTCATCTACGCTTGGTTCGTCTTCGTGGCTTCATCTTCTTCATGGACCCGTTCTTCTTCCTTGCGGGATATCAGGCAAGATGACCGCTACCCTGGATCTCACTACTATCATTGCTATGCTAGCTGTTTCGTTCTATCGCTATGCTGCGCTACCTATCACATGTTCTTCAAGCCTCCCATATTGACATGAACCTCTAACCTTTGACACCTTTCCTATGCAAACCGTTGTTTGGCTATGTTACCGCTTTGCTCAGCCGCTCTTATAGCGTTGCTAGTTGCAGGTGAAGTTGAAGATTACTCCATGGCGGATAGGATTTTGGTTGGGATATCACAATATCTCTTATATTATTAATGCATCTATATACTTGGTAAAGGGTGGAAGACTCGGCCTTATGCCTGGTGTTTTGTTCCACTCTTGCCGCCCTAGTTTCCGTCATACCGGTATTATGTTCCCGGATTTTGCGTTCCTTACGCGGTCGGGTGATTTATGGGACCCCCTTGACAGTTCGCTTTGAATAAAACTCCTCCAGCAAGGCCCAACATTGGTTTTACCATTTGCCTCACCTAGCCCTTTTTCCCTTGGGAGTCGCGCATCCCGAGGGTCATCTTTATTTTACCCCCCCGGGCCAGTGCTTGTCTAAGTGTTGGTCCAAACCGAGCGATGTCCGGCGCCCCTGGGCAATCAGGGTCTATGCCAACCCGACGTCTGGCTCATCCGGTGTGCCCTGAGAACGAGATATGTGCAGCTCCTATCGGGATTTGTCAGCACAGCGGGAGGCTTTGCTGGTCTTGTTTTACCATTGTCGAAATGTCTTGTAAACCGGGATTCCGAGTCGGATCGGGTCTTCCTGGGAGAAGGTATATCCTTCGTTGATCGCGAGAGCTTATCATGGGCTAAGTTGGGACACCCCTGCAGGGTATAATCTTTCGAAAGCCGTGCCAGTGGTTATAGGCAGATGGGAATTTGTTAATGTCCGGTTGTAGATAACTTGACACCAGATCCGAATTAAAACGCATCAACCGCGTGTGTAGCCGTGATGGTCTCTTTTCGGCGGAGTCCAGGAAGTGAACACGGTTTCTGGGTTATGTTTGACATAAGTAGGAGTTCAGGATCACTTCTTGATCATTGCTAGCTTCACGACCATTCCGCTTGCTCTCTTCTCGCTCCTATTTGCGTATGTTAGCCACCATATGCTTAGCCGCTGCTGCAACCTCACCACTTTACCCCCTTCCTTTCCCTTTAAGCTTTGCTAGTCTTGATACCCATGGTAATGGGATTGCTGAGTCCTCGTGGCTCATAGATTACTACAACAACAGTTGCAGGTACAGGTTGTGCGATGATCTTGACGCGAGAGCATTGTTTGCTTGTCTTGGAGTTCTTCTTCTGCTTCTTCTTCGATCAGGGGATAGGTTCCAAGTCGGCAGCCTGGGCTAGCAGGGTGGATGTCGTTTGAGTTTCTGTTTGTGTTTCATCCGTAGTCGGATGATGCTCTTATGTATTGTGATGTTGTATTCATGTGGCATTGTATGCCTCTTGTATGTATCCCCATCTATTATGTAATGTTGATGTAATGATATCCACCTTGCAAAAGTGTTTCAATATGCGGGTCTATCCTTGGTGGGATCTTCGAGTTCCTTTTGGATAGGGTCGCATATTGGGCGTGACAAGTTGGTATCAGAGCCTCGACCGACCCTAGGAGCCCCCTTGTTTGATCATGTAGTTTGGCCGTTGTTGAGTCTAGAAGAAAACTATTTTGGAGTCTAGTTATATCGGAGAGTAGGAATTCTTTTTACTCCTCAGCCCCTTCGTCGCTCTGGTAAGGAATATTGACGTAGGTGTTTTGAATTACTCCTCTTCCCCTTCAAAAATTTTCTTTAGGATCACGCAGTTGGTTTTTCCGATCGTTGTTCCTCAGCTCTTTCCATCCGGTGCATTTCTCGTCAAGTCGACTCGAGCCTCTTCATCATTGCCAAGTTCAATCCTTAGTTGTTTTCTTTCCCGCCCATCCACCCTCTTTTTCTTCTCGGAGCCGGAGTTCATAATCGAATATCCATCCTACTGGTGTGAAGTCTTTGCTTTCTTTCTTCAATGATTTCAACCAGTGTTTTCTCTTCAGATATTGGTCGATTACCCCTTCCAAGATGATTCTATTTTCCCGCCCTCCCACCCTTTTCTTCCCAGAGTCTGTCTCTCTCTCGACCATCTATTTCATTTGTGCGGAGCCTCTTCAGTCTTCCCTCAATCATTTCTACCGGTGAATTCTCGTCTTGTTAGACATTCTTCATCTCTTCTTCGGTGGACTCAATTCAAGTTTTTCGGTGTTGATCGCATTCTTTTCCTTGAATCAAGTGTTCTCCTTGCTCGTTTGCCTCTCGCCAGTTTATCCTTCCGGAGTGTTCAAGACATCTCAGGAGGTTCGTCTGTGTTCGAATTAATTCGAGATTGTCACCTCATTCAAATATTTCAACTATTCTGGTGTATCATCTATCTCTTCAACAATCCTTTCCAACGGTGTTATCTCTTCAGTGGGCCCTAACCCACAGGTCTTTTCCTAGGATCTTACCCGACTCTTCTAATTTCCCCGGAGTTATTCTCAATTCTTTTCAAGTGTGACGTAAGAATAGATTCCATCAGTCACATGCCTTCTCCAAGATCTCGTTCAAATTCTTTTCATTGTTGGCTCAACCTCTCTGCTTTTCATTCTCCCGGAGTATCTCAGTAATTTCGTTGGTGTTTCTCGTCGTCTTTTGAAGACCGAAGAAGAGCTTTTCCTCTAAATCTTGCCCGTTCTCTCAAAGTTTCGTGGTTCTAGCTTCATATTATCCTCTCAAATTATTCCATTTGTCAGGTATTCCTTTTCTTAACCATCCGGAGTTTTTCAGGAGTTGTTTTCTTTTTTCTTTTCACCGGAGGCCATCATTTCAGCTACCGTTATTCAATTATCTCGGTGCTTCGTTCAAGTATTCTTTAATCAGCTCATGATCTCTTTGTTCTTTTGCATCTAAATCCCCTCTTGCTTATTGGTTATTCTAATTCTTCCCGGTGATTCATTCTCTTTCGTCATTCAATTTTCGAATTCTTATGGTGGTTCATTCAGATTTTTTTTCCCTTGATTATCATTTTAATTCATTCGTTCTTTCCAATCCTACCGGTGGTTCATGAAGATTTTCTCAAGTTTTATGCTTTCCCTTCTTAATCCTTTTCAAGAAGAATAAGTAGTATGCAAATTCCATTGCTTGTCATCAATTTATTTTGATGAAGGATAAGCATACAATAAATCTTATTCTTATTTCAAACTAGTGAGTAATCCCTTCCTTCGGAGTTTGTTCATGATGAATAAATTCTAGTTCCAAGTGTCTTCATCTTTTCTTTTCCCGGAGTTTGAATTTCCTCGGCCATTTCGTCAGAACCTCCATCTAAATCATCGCAAGGCTTGAATTTTTATTCTTTCATCCTTCATTCTATTTCATCATCCTTTTGTTACCGGAGTTCTTCACGGTGGCTCGTCATGATTTGATTCATTGTTCAAGAGTTCATCAAGATTCTTGTCGGTGGAGTTCAAGTATCTTTTCTTCTCGTGTCTCGTTGTGCAAATAATTCTCCGTTTTCTTCTGAAGTGGAGTTTTGCATTTCTTCGTTCTTCTAAGTTATCCAATCATTTCAGGTTGCGGCTGGTTATCACCTCATAATTTCTGAGATGTTATCCATAAGTCCACGACAAGCTTATTTTTTTCGTTGTTGATTTTCTCAACAACTCCAGTCAATCCTTCCTTTTAAGTTCGTTTCATTCAACTCTTTCAATTCTTTCCGGAGGTTTTGTGTCATGTCTTCGTCAAGTGTCATTCCATCTTGCGAAGTTCCTGTTCTATTCCTTCCATTTTCAACTGGAGTGCTTTCATAGTCTATCTGATTCCGTGAGCTTTCGATGCTTGTCATTCTCGTCGTTCCTCTCTTCTTCTCGAGTGCTCTCGATTCTTTTTTA
Source organism: Triticum dicoccoides (assembly GCF_002162155.2). Classification (NCBI taxonomy): domain Eukaryota; kingdom Viridiplantae; phylum Streptophyta; class Magnoliopsida; order Poales; family Poaceae; genus Triticum; species Triticum dicoccoides. The sequence continues at coordinate 676,566,607 of NC_041381.1, read as the reverse complement.
TTCTCTTGAGTTCTTGCTTCACCTCAGCCCTTTTCCCTTCCGTCCCGGTCCTAAGATCTCGGGACGAGATCTCTTGTTAGTGGAGGAGTGTTGTAACGCCCCGGATTCGATGCGCCAGGTGTCTGCCAGTTATTTGCCGTCGTTGCCATGTCATTTGCTTGCGTTTTGCATTTTACCATGTCATCATGTGCATTTCATTTTGCATACGTGTTCGTCTCATGCATCCGAGCCTTTTACCCGTTGTCCGTTTTGCAATCCGGCGCTCCTATGTCCTCCGGCGTCCCTCTTTTGTCTCTTGTTGTGAGTGGGTGTTAAACGTTCTCGGAATGGACCGAGGCTTGTCAAGTGGCCTTGGTATAGCACCGGTAGACCGCCTGTCAAGTTTCGTGCCATTTGGAGTCCGTTTGATACTCCAACGGTTAACCGGGTAACCGTAAAGCCCCTCTCTCTTTGCAGCCCAACACCCCTTCCAAAGTGGCCCAAAACCCATCTAACTCCCCTCCATGCTCTCGATCGTTCGATCACGATCACGTGGCCGAAAACCGCTCCTCATTTGGACTCTCCTAGCTCCCTCTACCTATAAAACTAGCCCCTCCCCCGAAATTCGCGGATGAATTCGCAGATGAAACCCTAGATTTTCCCTCTCCGCCGCCGGACGCGTCCAGCCGCAGCCGGACACGTCCGCCCTCGCCCCCGCAGCCAACCAGCTCCCGCCACGTGGCCTCCGGCCTCCTCCGCCGCCGCCGCGTGTCCCCCCAGCGCCTCCTGCCCGCGTCGCCTCCCGCGGCCCACCGGGGCCCAGACGGGGCCCGCCCGGCCCGATCCGGCCGCGCCGCCGCTCGTTGGCCCCTGCGCTCGCCCGCGCCCCGAGGCTCCTCGCTTCGCCACCGCAGGCCGGCGCCGCCCTCGCCACCAGCTCCCCTCGCCGGCGCCTCCCGCCTCCGCCGCCCCTCGCCGGCGGCTGGCCGGCGCCGCCCAGCCTCCCCGCCCGCCGGCCGCCGCCCCACGCCGTCCGGGTGTCGGTTCTGTCCGGGGTTCGATGGATCCGGCCACCCGCGGCCTCTCCTCAGCTCCCGCTCCTCGCCGGAGGACCGGAGCACCGCCCGCCGTCGTCGAGCATGCCGGCGCCGCCGGTCGTCCTCGACCCCGCGCCGGGATGCCCTAGTCCCTTCCCAGCCGGAGCCCCGATCCAAACAGCCCGCGGAACCGCCTCGTCCCGCGGGATCCCCTCGTCCAGTTTTCGGAGGTCCAAATTCTGCTAAGTCCCCAGATTCCAATATTTTCATGCCATGTTCGTCATGCGGTATCTCTGCATCCATAGCTCCATTTCGTGCGTATAATATGTCAAATTGTTCGCCTCAACGAGTACATCATTTTATTCCATTGCATCATATTCATTTGAGGTCATCTAGATGCCTGAATCATCGTTGCAAGAGATGTTTCATAATGTTTTCTGCTGTCTGTTATCAGAACGAGCTCTTTTGTCATTTTTGCCATGATTGATGTGTGCATCCTATGAGGTTGATGTCTACATGTGTTTTGAACTATGCCATGTCTTCTTTACAGAGGTGCTTACCATGTATTTTTGTGATCAATGTGGTGACTAGCACAAGCATGCAAACTAGGCATCGTGATGTTGCTGGTTTTAGTCCCTGTTCTGCTGTTATTTTGAGGCCATGTAAACTTGATGCTACAGAGAGATCCATGCATATTTTGAGATACTTCAGTAAGGGTGTTTTGAACATGTGGTTATTGTCTATCCATTCATGCCCCTGTTTGCAATTATGGAGTAGTATAGCACGTCATTTTCGTGCTCTACTTTTGCTTCAAAATGTTTCCTGGCAGATTGTTTACATGTTATTCAATTTGGCCAAGGTTGTTGTAGTTGATCCTTGCATGCTATGGACTTGTTCTTGACTTGGTTGGTTACATAAACATGTCTTCTTGATGATGCTATGCTTATCTTGTCATGCAATAACTTGTGGTGAGTGAATCGAGCTTGTTAAGTAGGGTACTTGATGTTGCTGTTTTGATAGGCTGAATCTGTTATTTCGTGATGCTATGTAAACCTGCTTCTACAAATCATTCTATGCATAATGTGGAGATGATCACTAAATATGTTTTGATCTACATGTCATGCTATATCCATTCATGCCCCTGGTCGCAATTATAGCTTGCTGTAGCTTGTTCATATCTTGCTCCAAAGTTGCTTCATAATGTTGCTGTCAGCCTGTTAACATTAAGTTCAGTTGTTGCCATGTGTTTTCCTAGTGTTCCATGCACCCTATGAACTTGCTCTTGCCATGCTTAGCTTCACAAACATGCCTTCTTACTGTTGGTTGCCTTGCCATGCCATGTTTTGCTCTGTAGTGAGTTGCACAAGCTCATCTACATGCCTTCATAATTATGTTCCTGCCATGTATGAATCTGTATTATAACTTGCTATGTTTACATGGGTGCCATCATATTTTCTGATCCTTTTTGGCTTATGGTCAGTAAAGGACTTTTGACCTATGCAATTAGTAGATTCATGCAATGCCTTTGTTTGCCATTATAAGTTCCTGTAACATGTTGTTTGATAGCTCTAAACATTGCAACCTGATGTTATTTTCTGCAAAGTCTGAATTGTTATTATTTGCAATCTTGCCATGTGTGTTTGAGCATGTTCTAGTGATTTCTGGAGATAGCTCAGTGTTCATGTTTTGTTGTGCTTTACCTGTACATCATGCCCATGCCTTTTGTTATTATGTTGAGGTGCTGTAGCATGTTGTTTTGGTGCTTGCAATATGCCTAGTTGCTATTTTGGACAGCTTGTACTTTAAACTTGTATAGAGTGTGTGTTGAACTGTTGCTCCGTTTTGAGTGTGCTCTATATGAAACTTGCTTGATTTTGAATGTAGCTTCATATTATCATGTTGAATCCTTGTTTCGGTGTGTTTGCTTGATGTTTGGGGTGCATTTTGCATCAATGCCATGTTTAACTTGTTTTGCTCATATCTTCTAGGCCGTAGCTCCGAACTAAATGAACTTTATATGTAACTTGACTAGAATCTCGTGTAGATCATCTTTGTGCATCTTAACTTTCTATTTAACAACTTGAACATAAGGTTTATTCAGATCTGGACCAATTTCGAAATATGCATATGAGGACTTACCGGTATTGTTATATGTTGCTTCCGACCTCATTTAAACTTGCCTTGATGTGTTGTTCTTGTTTGCAACATCTCTTGCCACGAGTAGCTTCATGTAGCATTGTCATGCATCATGCTTGTTGTGCATCATGCCTTGTTCATGTGTGGTGTGTTTACTATGTTGTGTGCTTCTTCTCGATAGTTCCCATTTCGTTGCGATCGTGAGGATTCGTTCGTCTACGCTTGGTTTGTCTTCGTGGCTTCATCTTCTTCATGGACCCGTTCTTCTTCCTTGCGAGATATCAGGCAAGATGACCACTACCCTGGATCTCACTACTATCATTGCTATGCTAGCTGTTTCGTTCTATTGCTATGCTGCGCTATCTATCACATGTTTTTCAAGCCTCCCATATTGCCATGAACCTCTAACCTTTGACACCTTTCCTATGCAAACCGTTGTTTGGCTATGTTACCGCTTTGCTCAGCCCCTCTTATACCGTTGCTAGTTGCAGGTGAAGTTGAAGATTACTCCATGGCGGATAGGATTTTGGTTGGGATATCACAATATCTCTTATATTATTAATGCATCTATATACTTGGTAAAGGGTGGAAGACTCGGCCTTATGCCTGGTGTTTTGTTCCACTCTTGCCGCCCTAGTTTCCATCAATACCGGTGTTATGTTCCCGGATTTTGCGTTCCTTACGCGGTCGGGTGATTTATGGGACCCCCTTGACAGTTCGCTTTGAATAAAACTCCTCCAGCAAGGCCCAACATTGGTTTTACCATTTGCCTCACCTAGCCCTTTTTCCCTTGTGAGTCGCGCATCCCGAGGGTCATCTTTATTTTACCCCCCCGGGCCAGTGCTTGTCTAAGTGTTGGTCCAAACTGAGCGATGTCCGGCGCCCCCTGGGCAATCAGGGTCTATGCCAACCCGACGTCTGGCTCATCCGGTGTGCCCTGAGAACGAGATATGTGCAGCTCCTATCGGGATTTGTCGGCACAGCGGGAGGCTTTGCTGGTCTTGTTTTACCATTGTCGAAATGTCTTGTAAACCGGGATTCCGAGTCTGATCGGGTCTTCCTGGGAGAAGGTATATCCTTCGTTGATCGCGAGAGCTTATCATGGGCTAAGTTGGGACACCCCTGCAGGGTATAATCTTTCGAAAGCCGTGCCTGCAGTTATAGGCAGATGGGAATTTGTTAATGTCCGGTTGTAGATAACTTGACACCAGATCCGAATTAAAACGCATCAACCGCGTGTGTAGCCGTGATGGTCTCTTTTTGGCGGAGTCCGGGAAGTGAACACGGTTTCTGGGTTATGTTTGACGTAAGTAGGAGTTCAGGATCACTTCTTGATCATTGCTAGCTTCACGACCGTTCCGCTTGCTCTCTTCTCGCTCTTATTTGCGTATGTTAGCCACCATATATGCTTAGCCGCTGCTGCAACCTCACCACTTTACCGCCTTCCTTTCCCTTTAAGCTTTGCTAGTCTTGATACCCATGGTAATGGGATTGCTGAGTCCTCGTGGCTCACAGATTACTACAACAACAGTTGCAGGTACAGGTTGTGCGATGATCTTGACGCGAGAGCGTTGTTTGCTTGTCTTGGAGTTCTTCTTCTGCTTCTTGTTCGATCAGGGGATAGGTTCCAGGTCGGCAGCCTGGGCTAGCAGGGTGGATGTCGTTTGAGTTTCTGTTTGTGTTTCATCCATAGTCGGATGATGCTCTTATGTATTGTGATGTTGTATTCATGTGTCATTGTATGCCTCTTGTATGTATCCCCATCTATTATGTAATGTTGATGTAATGATATCCACCTTGCAAAAGCGTTTCAATATGCGGGTCTATCCTTGGTGGGACCTTCGAGTTCCTTTTGGATAGGGTCGCATATTGGGCGTGACATCCTCTGATCCCTTTGTCGTTGCCTGTGGGCGGATCCGGCCTCCCGCCGCCCACCTATCCACATCCCGACGACCTTCAGGTATATCTTCGTTCGAATCCGCCTTAGCTCTACTTCCCCAGCTCGCTACGTCGTTGCATGTGCATCATTTTCTACCTCTCAGCCCCTCTCGATCGGATGGTCCAACGTCACCTATTTTTTCGTCTTCTATTGTTAGAGGTAAAGCTACTTCATGGAGTCGAATCTTGTACTCCCTCCGTCCAAAAATACTTGCCATTGAAATAAAGTGGGGGTGGGGGAATTTAGTATGTACATCGGATTTGGTACAAACAGGAAGGAAAGGGGGTGAAAGTAGTACAGACTGGTCATCCAACCAATCTCTTGGTCGAAAAGGGAAATATAGGGGTAACGCTGTACACAGTGGTATGACCAGGACTAGATTTGCTATCCACACATAGGAGTAGGTGGCTAGAGTGAACAAAAATGGGACCAACCCAGATATGTTTCTTGGATGTTTGTTTCTCGGGGCAACAAACTATGAATCACCACTTTATGCCCCTGTTTACATACATGGTGCTGTACTGCTGGTGCACCCACTGTCCCATGCCCTTATACCAAATATTTAGGCTCCGGTCAGAACAAAGGGGCAGAAAACATATGTATTGATGAAAATAGAGGAATAGGAAAGGAATGTAGGTATAAAACTATGAAATAGCGAACCAAAGGAAACTCTCAAGAGAATGTGTTCGGATGGACTACGAAATGTACAGATTTGTTTTTTAAGAGTAGCATGCTTGGCAGTATGAGATGCTATTTGTTTATTCAGCTGCACAGTGACTACTCTTGTCCTCACCTCACGTACCACACATAGGTTGATTTTTTTATTTCGGCAAACATAGCACAGCAACCTGTCTAACGCATGGCAGCGAGCGCCTGCCTCGGGCTTCCGCCCAAAAAATGAGCAGCGCGTGGATGTTTCTAATCCGATGGAATCAGTACTACCAGACCAGCTTTCCTATGAAACACTATTCACCATTCCCGTGTTCCGAACGGTTGGAAGGGAAAGAATATGGTAGGAATTGTGTTCCTACGAAAATCCTGCACCAAACCTGTGAACCGAACGCAGCCTTAGCTGTTCTTAATATAATGTCCCTGGTAAAAATGAAGCCTGCCACTGTTTTTGCCTGTAATTGTTTGAGACTCTGACAAGTTTAGCCAAATGTTTTTGCCTATAATTGTTTAGACTCTGACTGTTTCCTCTGTGCCTTTTTGTGCAAACAGGGATATCCAATTCACCTGGTTGCTGTTGTGACCTTTTGGTGCACTGCACAAAACTCTTCTTAAAAGAAGTGACTTGTGTGCTGCTTAACTGGAATGTCAGATGGAACAGTTGGTTCATTTTGGTGGAACTGCACAAAGGGAGATCTGTGTTCCAATCCTCATCATCCATATTGGCGCCATAACCTTCCTTTAGGTAAGAATGATATTTAATGCATGTGTTCATCTCTATTTTCCGACTGCCATGAGAAAATAATGGTGTTTTTTACTAGTACACTTGTACTCCCTCACTGACAAGACCAATTCTGAATTAGAAGGCCAATCATGTACTTGGTTTCACCAACTGGTGAGGAGAAAGAGGAACATATCATGAAGAGGAAGAAGAAGAAGAATAAACAGTGCCAAGGCAATCTTGCTGAAGCCAGAGGCCTCAGTCGAGGCTATTCAAGGGCTCCGCAACGACTACCTTACATGTGAGACGATCCTCCAGGGAGCCCTTCCACTTCTGCTGTCTCACTTAATTAATTAGGAGCACTTAAGTACCACTAATTTATTACTGCCTAATTTTCCTGTTGGAGTTAAACAAATCTTTAGTAGGACCCTATGCTGAATCATGTACGTGTGAATGTTTGTCTATGGAGGTGAATCATGTGGTGGAGCAGGGAGGGAATATTATTAGTGTCATGACATACTAGTGCTATTGTTTTGCATGTCAATTTATTGCCATTGGTTCAATGAGGCAATGTTTTGCGTATTGTCCATCATGAATTTGATGCTACTGTTTGAGTAATATGCTAATGTCTTCCTATCCTTTCTCACTAAGCTAATGAAGGTTTCACCTTGTTCCTACTTGTGCAAACAGGGATCATGTTGTGCCAATCATACATTTTAGTGGAACTACATAAGACAATACAATGAACTGTATCCCAGCCATTGCTTTAACTCTGCTGGAAGTTCTTGATAATCTTTCAATATAATCTCAGCACTGGTAAACAAGAGTGATTTCAACCATACATTTGAAGTGCACACAAATATATACTATTGTGTGATTCCAGTGAGTGCTTTATCATCTCTTATGTGACTACATGAATAAGCTTTTTTTCTCAGGTTGGTACGGGCCTAAGGCCTTCATCCATATTAGTTTGCTGTCATCTCTATTTGTATCGTGCTACTGTCATGAGAAACTCCTTTATATTTGCACTTTTAAGTTTTGCAACCTATGATAAATGGCAATGCTTTGAGTGTTGAGTTGAGCTAATTGGCACTGATTAAATAAACTAATACCTCTCTTTAAGCAAGACTACTATGTTGCTAACTTTACCCATTAAGATAATGAGGGTGCTTCTATTTGTTAGTGTATGTTTCATCAACTAGTCCCACTATTACAGTAATCTCACTCTCTCAATATATGTGCCAACAGGGATGCTTGATTTTGGTGGAACCGCACAAAAACTTTGGGTGCTTCATTGCCTTGACAGCTTCCGTCCTTTCCTGTCAGTCGCTAATCTCCGCTTGCTTTCTTCCTCTGCTGTCAGTCGCTTGGCTTATCTAGGCTTCCAGTCAAAGGAAATAGTAATTGATATGCTACCTCACACAGGTTGGTACTGGTCTTTATCCTGATTATTGTGCCTGTCATATGTATTGGTAATTTGGTATTGTGCTACTGTTTGCCGATTTCATAAAGGAGTAATTTGGATCCTGAACTCGCAGGCAAATCATTACATCAGGTGATTTCAGTAGAACTGCACAAAATGATCAGATGGACATGTACTTATGCTGCTGCTATGTACTCCAAAGTTCACTCAGACAAGTATCGATGTTGACAAGAAGTGCCTATATTCATTCGAGTATCAACCGGCATCAACCAATTGTCAAACTCCAAGTATTAGGAGAGTGAATGCCAAAATATTGCTTGGTGCATAGCCCAGAAAAATGCAGTCCAGTCTGTGGTCCCAACTTGTGCCTTTTGGTTATCGGCACATATGGTAGCCAACTATATGGCATGGAGTCTAAAGATTCCAGACAAGTTGGTTGACGCGTATATTCATCTGGGACTTAATCAGTCTACACGCCAAGGATGCTCTATTTCAGTTGAACTGCACAAAAAATTTGGGTGATTCATTTTCTCAACCGCCTCCTTTCTCATCTGCAATGTAGAATTTTGGCGAGATACAGGACCAAGATGAGCCAGTAAACTAGTTGGATGAAAGTAGTGGCCAAGTTGCTCAAACCTCCGTCGGCACGAGGCCACTATTTGAGGATAAACCTACAAGCAAAGTTCAGATTGTCTGTGCTGCCTCTTATGTACTCGAAAGTTTGCTCGTACAAGAACTAATTTTAGCAAGAAGTACCTCTGATTGAACACTATTTACCAGTCTGTACCCTAGGTAATTAAAGTTCGTCCATGGATCATATTGGCTGTGATCTCAATCATTTGGATCATTGGATGCATAAACATACTGAACATGTGTATATCTGAATCTTTTTGTGAATTATGTATGAATATTGTCGTGTGATCTATCAATCATTTGGATGCATAGATATGCTGAGCTTGTGTATATATGAATCTTTTGAGTTCTTGATAGTGAATGTTGGCTATGAATATGAACGTGTCCTATGAACCTGAGTTTGATATGAATTGCAACAGAACCAGGTATAACCCTTCTCCTCCTCTCAATTTGCGACTCCACTGCCGCGTTTTCCCATCTCCGAGTCGTTCCCGTCCGGGGCCTCACCTCGTCCACCGCCTCGCTGTGTTCGGTGCGGCGTGGTCAACAAATGAGAGTCATCGGAAGAGGACTGTACGTGGAGAGCCTGACGGCTGGGACCCACGAGGTCCATGGTCGCACGCAAGGAGAGTTCCTCCTTATTAAGATGAAAAAAATGTTTCCTCCACCTGACAGCTGGGACCCACCGGCTATATCTTCGCACGGAAGGAAGTGCCTCCTTGTTTTGCGAAAAAATCATTCATCCCGTTGACAGCTGGGACCCGTCAGATTTGGTGACTAACTTGTGGGCCTGCTAAGCGGACGTGTACGCACGGCTTTGTCAACTTAATCAACAAATGATTCTAGCAGCTGGACCGTTGGATCTTAATCCAACATCCGTGCTCCTTCTTCAACCTCTGTTCTTGCTCCTGTCTCCCGTGGGTGGCACCGCGGCTGTGTTGCCGCGCACCAAAACCAGTGAAGTTTCCCACTCCTCTCCATCTGCGACTCCACTGCCCCGTCTTCCTCATCTCCGGGTCGTTCCAGTATGGGTGCGCTTGGCACGGTGTGGTCAACATGGTCAACAACCGAGAGTCATCGGAAGATGACTGTACGTGAGAGGCTAACAGTGGGGACGCACCACGCCCATGGACGCATGCATGCAACGGAATGCGGCGAGGTCAACGTGGTCATGGTACGACTTCCATCGGAAGTATAGTGTACATGGAGAGTCTCAGCTGGGTCCACGACCGCAGCAAGTAAGTGCCTTCTTATTACGCGAAAAATAATGATTCCTCCAACTGACAGCAGGGACCCACTGGATAGGCCACCGTATTTTGCGAAAAAAAATTTGCCCCCTGACTGCTGGGACCCACCTGACGGGCCACCGTATTTCGCAAAAAAAACGCCCCCCCTGCTGTCAGCTCGGACCCACCGGAAGTGCCTCCTTATTACTCACAAAAAAATGAATACTCCCCCTGCTAGCTGGGACCCACCTTGGTGGGAGGCTGACTTGTGGGCCTACTAAGTTGACGGGGACGAAGGGCTTTGTCAACTTAGTCGATATGAACGATTCTAGCTCCAGTGACCGTACGATGTCCATCCAACGGCCCTAGTGCTTCTTCAACCTCTGGTCTTCTTGCTCTAGCCGCCCAAACCAGCGCTGGTCGTGCCTCATGCTCCTGCCTCCCGTGGCCGGCTTTGCTGCCGCGGAGGACTCACCGCCCCCTACTATTCCCACTGCTGGCCAGGCCCTACGGCGATGGCAGCCTCACACCGCAGCCGAACCAGTAAACCCTCGTACTCCTCTCCGCGCGGGCTTCCACTGCCGTGTCTTCCCCGGCTCCGCGTTGTCGCCTTCCTAGGCCTCACCGTCGTCCACCGCCATGGTGCTCTCCGCGTGGCGTGGTCAACGTGGTCAAGGAACGACTTCCATCGGAAGAGTACTGTACGTGGAGAGGCTGACAGCTGGGTCCATGGCCACAACCCAGTTTTTTTGTGATTTGCCAAGTAAGTCGCTTTGTCAGGCCTGTTGGACTGCAAATCTTTCAAGACAAGGAGAGCTTTCATTCGGCTGGCCGAGAAAATGGCCCATCAGTAATGAGAAATGGGCTGTACATTTTTAAAACACATCAAAGCGGCAATTAGTTTCAAATATCTTTTTTTTTTCATTTCGAGATTTTAAATTAAATTAATTTTTATGCATGGAGAATTTGTTGGATTTTATATTGATATACATTTAGTTTTAAATTCAGTTTGAATGTGAGTCGAAATTTTGGGATTAAAAACAGTTCGGACCGCACCGAAATATGCAAAATTTCGTATAATTTTTTAACCATGACCACAATATGGGCTGTAACGCTAACAAAAAGAATATGGGCTCCAAACAAAACCTTAAGAATTAGCAAATGGGCTGTAAATTATTAGAAATAATGGCAGATGGGATGTACGCTGTTTTCCACAGATTTGAGGCTTTCCTAAAAAAAGGTTGACGCACAAGCAGTGACTGTTGGATGGCCATCCAATGGCCGTCGTGCTTCTTCAATCTCTGCTCTTCCTGCTCCAGCCACTCAAACAAGCGCCGGCGGGACTGCCTGCTCCCTCCTCCCCGCGGTCGGCTGTGCTGCCGCGCAGGCCTCACCGCCCCACCGTACTCCCATCGCTGGCCTAGCCATCCCTCTACTCACCCACACCTGCTGTTATTCTCCGGCGACGGCAGACGAACCAGTAAACCCTTGTTCAATCGTACTCCCCTCCGCGTGGGAAACAATTGCTGAGTCTTCCCTGCCTCCGTGTCGTTCCCTTCCTAGGCCTCGCCGTCGTCCACCGCCCTGGTGCTCTCGGCGCGGCCTGGTCAACATGGTGAACGATCGACTTGCATCTGAAGTGGACTGTACATGGAGAGGCCGACAACTGGGTCCACGGCCACACGCAAGGAAATGCCTCCTTATTACGTGCAAAATAATGATTCCTCCACCTGACATCGGGGACCCACCGAAAGGGCCTTAGTATTTCGCGAAAAAACGTTATCGCCGCTGACAGCTCGGACCCACCAGCTATATCTTTGCACGCAAGGAAGTGCCTCCTTATTACACACAAAAAAAATGAATACTCGCCCTGTTAGCTGGGACCCAGTATAGTGGCAGGCTGACTTGTGGGCCTACTAAGTTGACAGGGACGGAGGGCTTTGTCAACTTAGTCAATATGCACGATTCTAGCTCTAGTGACCATACGATGTCCATCCAACAGCCGTAGTGCTTCTTCAACCTCTGGTCTTCTTGCTCCAGCCGCCCAAACCAGCGCCGGTCATGCCTCGTGCTCCTGCTTCCCGTGGCCGACTGCGATGCAGCGGAGGCCTCGCCGCCCCTACTACTCCCACCGCTGGCCAGGCCATCCCTCTACTCACCAACACCCCCTGTTATTCTGCGGCGATGGCAACCTCACACCGCAGCGAACCAGTGAACCCTCGTACTCCTCTACGCGTGGGCATCCACTGCGGCGTGTTCCCCGGCTCCGCGTCGTCCACCGCCCTGGTGCTCTCGGCGCGGCGTGGTCAATGTGGTCAAGGAATGACTTCCATCGGACGTGGACTATATGTGGAGAGGCTGACAGCTGGGTCCACGGTCGCAGCAAGGAAGTGCCTCCTTATTACGTGCAAAATAATTATTCCTCCACCTGACGGCGGGGACCCACTGGACGGGCCACCATATTTCGCGAAAAAAACATTTCCCCCCTGACTGCTGGGACCCACCAGCTACACCTTCGCACGCAAGGAAGTGCGTCCGGGCAAAAAAAAAAACAATTCGCCCCCTTGACTGCTAGGACCCACCAGCTACATCTTCGCACGCAAGGAAGTGCCTGACATTCGGGACCCACCTGGTCGAAGCGTACGTAGCGTTGTCATTCTGGTCGCGAACGTGTACGTACATACTGGTCGATGTAGAGGCGCGCACGTAGCATGTACATGTACGTACAACGGCGAGGGTGCAAGAAAGAAAATACGGCCACGTACGTACATACGGGCAGGGTCTCGAACGCCTACTCATGCATACGTACATGGCTGGGTCGGAACGGAGAAACAACATCGTCGTCGTGTTCATGGGGAGCCAACCGGCTGGTTCGGAACGGAATGCGTGGTCGTGTTCATCGGGAGGGCTTGGATGGAACAGTCGCTGGAAACGAGGCCTAGCGTACCGCACAACAGAGGAAACAGCCTTGTGTTCGACCGGCCACGTTCGAAACGGGGTCCTGTTGATCGGGAAAGGCCTGGCGTACCGCAAAACGGAGGAAACCTACGGTCGAAACGGGGGTCCTGTTGATCGGGAGGGGTGTGGCGTACCGCAAAACGGACGAAACGGACCTCCTACGGTCGAAACGGGGGTCCTGTTGATCGGGAGGGGTGTGGCGTACCGCAAAACGGAGGAAACGGACCTCC
>NC_041381.1:676441540-676553356 GCF_002162155.2 Triticum dicoccoides | reverse complement strand
GTGGCGTACTGCAAAACGGGACTCCACGGGATACTGTTCATCTCCACCGTCGACCTCCTCCAGCCTCCACGGGCTACCATCGACCTCCTCCAGCCTCCACGGGCTCCTGTTCATCCAGCCTCCACCGTGCGCTACTCCATCGGCTACTGTTCAACCACCCCTCCATGGGCACCCCTCCACCGTCTACTGTTCATCCAGCCATCCACACCACGGGGTCCTGTTCAACCACCCCTCCACGGCCACCCCTCCACCATCTACTGTTCATCCAGCCCTCCACACCATGGGTTCCTGTTCATCCAGAGGCAATGCCACTGCTCACTGTTCATCCACCCCCCCCGCAACGCTCACTACTCATCCCAAAGGCAGCATCGATCGTCTTCAGTTAGCAGCAGTAGCGAAGGAATCGCTCCATCGGGTTTAGTTAACGGCCATCGATCGATCGCTCGGGTTCAGTAACACGTAGCCTGCAGTGCAATTGCTCGGGTTCAGTTAGAGCCCAACGCCTCGCTCGGCTTCAGTTAGAGCCAACGCCTTGCACACATGCGCGTACGTACGAGAGGAACGCACATCGCTCCACCCCCGACCTCCCACCGTAACCGGCAACTCCCCGAAATTTTCCTCCCCCTCGCTTCTATCACGTTTTTTTCCATCATGGACGACCCAAAGAATGTCATGCAGCTGCGTCTCCGGCCCGCCCAGGATGAAAAGCCCATTTTCTGTCATGATTTTTTGTCATAGAAGTAGGAGCCCACCACATCTATGATGATACCGGGTTTTGTCACAATTATCGTCATAGAAGTGTCATATGTATGACATAATTTTTTTTCGTTCGGCCCAAAATGTCACGGATGTGTCTTTTTTTGTAGTGTTATGACCAGATCCTATTTATCCAGTTCCAAAATTGTGCTCAAGGAAATAGGACTATTTCAGATTACACTGATGAGTTTTTAAGGCTACAAGTGAGGTGCAACCTTGTCGGAACTGAATATTAAAAATTTGCAAGGTACATCAAAGGTCTCAATGATACTATTCAAGATTGATTGATGATGCAACAAATCTAGTCCATTGATCAAGCGCAAGCTCTAGCCTTGAAGGCCGAGAGGTTTGTGAGGATCAGAGATACAACTAAGGCTCCATATCCCCATACTGAAGGCTTGTCTAGTAGCCAGCCTAAGAGAGTGGAAGAAAAGACCGCTCCATGAAAGGCAAAATGACCGATCCATAAGCAAACTAGAAGCAAGGGTAAGTCCAATGAAGAACCAAAATGACGCATATCTAGCAGTTGCACACTAAGGAAATTTGTTAACACAAGTATCCATGATGGTCAAGACAACAATGAGGAAAAATAATGTATATGAAGATGTAGAGGGACAAAATGTTTGTCAAAAAGAAGGTGAAGATGTACATGTCTGATTCAGCGTCTCTTGTGTTTCACACCACAACCTGGCGACACACGGAAGAAAATATTTGAGAGCAAATGCACGATGAATGGAAAGGTATGCAAATTAGTGATTGATAGTTGCAGCTGCGAGAATCTTATCTCCCAGAAGTTGGTGAACGAATTAAAGCTTAAGACTCATGATCTTCCAAACCCCTACACTATTGGGTGGGTCAAGAAAGGAGTGAATATGATGATCACCAAACAATGCAACCCGCCACTCTCTTTGGGTAAGCATTATCGCTCAAATGTGTTGTGTGATGTAGTAGATATGGATGCCAACCATGTTCTTCTTGGGAGGCCTTGGCCATTTGATGTGGATACTACATGCAAGCGCAAGGAAAATTCTTAATCTTTCATTTGGAACAAGAGAAAGATCATTATTCTACCAAAAAAACTGAAGGTAATACCTCTAAGGAGGAGGGAAAAACTATGTTAACTATCTCCCATACCTCTTATGAGTTTATGGAAGACTTGAAGGAGGAAGATTTGTGTGTTGCACTTGTTGTAAATGGAGAAGAGTGATGTCTACTACGCAACCTTCTTCTTGTAGACTCGTGTTGGGCCTCCAAGCGCAGAGTTTTGTAGGATAGTAGCAAATTACCCTCAAGTGGATGACCTAAGGTTTATCAATCTGTGGGAGGCGTAGGATGAAGATGGTCTCTCTTAAACAACCCTGCAACCAAATAAGAAAGAGTCTCTTGTGTCGCCAACACACCCAATACAATGGTAAATTATATCAGTTCATTAGTTCGGTGAAGAGATGGTGATACAAGTGCAATATGGATGGTAGATATAGGTTTTTGTAATCTAAAAATATAAAAATAGCAAGGTAGCAAGCGATAAAAGTGAGCGAAAACAGTATTGCAATGCTTTGAAACAAGGCCTAGGGTTCATACTTTCACTAGTGCAAGTTCTCTCAACAATGATAACATAATTGGATCATATAACAATCCCTCAACATGCAACAAAGATTCACTCCAAAGTCATTAATAGTAGAGAACAACCGAAGAGATTATTGTAGGGTACGAAACCACCTCAAAGTTATTCTTTCTGACCGACCTATTGGACTATTCCTATAAGTGTCACAAATAGCCCTAGAGTTCATACTAAAATAACACCTTAAGACACACATCAACCAAAACCCTAATGTCACCTAGATACTCCAATATCACCACAAGTATCCACGGGTTTGATTATACGACATGCATCACACAATCTTAGATTTATTTATTCAAACCAACACAAAGAACTTCAAAGAGTGCCCCAGAGTTTCTACCGAAGAGTCAAGACAAAAACATGTGCCAAACCCTATGCGTAAGTTCACAAGGTCACAGAACCCGCAAGTTGATCACCAAAACATACATCAAGTGGATCACGTGAATATCACATTGTGACCACATATAAGCACATGCAAGACATACATAAAGTGTTCTCAAATCCTTAAAGACTCAATCCAAAAAGACAACTTCAAAGGGAAAACTCAATCCATTACAAGAAGGTAGAGGGGGAGAAACATCATAAGATCCAACTATAGTAGCATAGCTCGTGGTACATCAAGATCGTGCCAAATCAAGAACACAAGAGAGACAGATCAAACACATAGCTACTCATACATACCCTCAGCCTCGAGGGTGAACTACTCCCTCCTCGTCATGGAGAGCCTCGGGATGATGAAGATGGCCACCAGTGATGGATCCCCACTCTGACAGGGTGCCGTAACAGGGTCTCAAGAGGTTTTTTGTGGTTACAGAGGCTTGCGGCGGCGGAACTATTGATCTAGGTTCTGTTCTTGAGGTTTGGGGTTATATAAGAGGTGTTGGCATCGGGAACAAGTTAGGGGACCCACGAGGCAGCCACAAGGTATGGGGAGCGCCCTAGGGGGGACGCGCCCTCCACCCTTGTGGTGGCCTCGGGACTCTTCCCCGGTATCTTTTTGTTCCAGTATTTTTTATTTTTTCCAAAAATAATCTCCATAAATTTTCAGGTCAACTGGACTCCGTTTGATATTCCTTTTCTGCTAAACTCAAAAACAATAAAAAACAGAAACTCGCACTGGGTTCTAGGTTAATAGATTAGTCCCAAAAATCATATAAATAGCATATAAATGCATATAAAACATCCAAGATGGATAATATAATAGCATGGAACAATCAAAATTATAGATACGTTGGAGAGTATCAAGCATCCCCAAGCTTAATTCCTACTCGTCCTCGAGTAGGTAAATGATAAAAACAGAATTTTTGGTGTGGAATACTACCTAACATATTTATCATGTAATCTTCTTTATTGTGGCAAGAATATTTAGATCCATAAGATTCAAAACAAAAGTTTAATATTGACTCACGTCTTCTCAAAATAACATGGCCAAAGAAAGTTATCCCTACAAAATCATATAGTCTGGCTATCCTCCATCTTCACCACACAAAGTATTAAATCATGCACAACCCAGATGACAAGCCAAGCAATTGTTTCATACTTTTGATGTTCTCAAACCTTTTCAACTTTCACACAATACATGAGCATGAGCCATGGATATGGCACTATAGGTGGAATAGAATATGGTGGTTGTGGAGAAGACAAAAAGAGGGAGATAATCTCACATTGACTAGGCATATCAACTGGCTATGGAGATGCCCATCAATACATATCAATATGAGTGAGTAGGGATTGCCATGCAACGGATGCACTACAGCTATGAGTGTATGAAAGCTCAAAAAGAAACTAAGTGGGTGTGCATCCAACTCGCTTGCTCAAGAAGACCTAGGGCAATTTGAGGAAGCCCATCATTGGAATATACAAGCCAAGTTCTATACTGAAAAATTCCCACTAGTATATGGAAGTGACAACACAGGAGACTCTCTATCATGAAGATCATGGTGCTACTTTGAAGCACAAGTGTGGTAAAAGGATAGTAGCATTGCCCCTTCTCTCTTTTTCTCTCATTTTCATTTTTTATTTGGGCTATTTGGCCTCTTTTTTTCTTCTTCTTTTTTCCTTTTTTTTATTTTTTTATTTTTCGTCTGGAGTCTCATCCCGACTTGTGGGGGAATCATAGTGTCCATCATTCTTTCCTCACTGGGACAATGCTCTAATAATGAAGATCATCACACTTTTATTTACTTACAACTCAAGAATTACAACTCGATACTTAGAACAAAATATGACTCTATATGAATGCCTCCGGCAGTGTACCAGGATGTGCAATGAATCAAGAGTTACATGTATGAAAGAATTATGAACGGTGGCTTTGCCACAAATACGATGTCAACTACATGATCATGCAAAGCAATATGATGATGATGAAGCGTGTCATAATAAATGGAACGGTGGATAGTTGCATGGCAATATATCTCAGAATGGCAATGGAAATGCCATAAAAGGTAGGTATGGTGGCTGTTTTGAGGAAGGTATATGGTGGGTGTAAGCTACCGGCAAAATTTGCGCGGTACTAGAGAGGCTAGCAATGGTGGAAGGGTGAGAGTGCTTATAATCCATGGACTCAACATTAGTCATAAAGAACTCACATACTTATAGCAAAAATCTATTAGTCATCAAAACGAAGTACTACACGGATGCTCCTAGGGGGATAGATTGGTAGGAAAAGACTATCGCTTGTCCTCGACCGCCACTCATATGGAGGAAAATCAATAAATAAATCATGCTCTGACTTCATCACATAACGGTGTTGGGTAACATAGCACAGAATTTCAAAAAAATTCCTACGATCACGCAAGATCTGTCTAGAAGATGCATAGCAATGAGAGGGGGAGAGTATGTCCGCGTACCCTCGTAGACCGAAAGCAGAATTGTTATGTTAATGCGGTTGATGTAGTCGAACGTCTTCACAATCCAACTGATCCAAGTACCGAACGTATGGCACCTCCGTGTTCAGCACACGTTCAGCTCGATGACGTCCCTCGAACTCTTGATCCAGCAGAGGGTCGAGGTAGAGTTTCATCAGCACGACGACGTGATGACAGCGTTGATAATGTGATCTGTGCATGGCTTCGCCTAAGCACTACAATGATACTATCGGAGGAGTAAACGGTGGAGGGGGGTGTCGGTGTCAAAACCGGCGGATCTCGGGTAGGGGGTCCCGATCTGTGCGTCTTAGGATGATGGTAACATGAAGCAAGGGACACAATGTTTACCCAGGTCCGGGCCCTCTCGATGGAGGTAAAACCCTACTTCCTGCTTGATTAATATTGATGATATGTGGAATACAAGAGTAGATCTACCACGAGATCGTAGAGGATAAACCCTAAGAGCTAGCCTATGATGGTATGATTGTAATTGTGATCGGCCTTCTAAGGACCATGCTCTCCGGTTTATATAGACACCGGAGAGCTAGGGTTTACATGGAGTCGGTTCACAAGGAAGGAAACATAATATCCGGATCGCCAAGCTTGTCTTCCACGCAAAAGAGAGTCCCATACGGACATGAGCCGAAGTCTTGAGTCTTGTATCTTGACGCCTCTATAGTCCGGACGATGTATATAGTCTGGCTATCCGGATACCCCCTTATCCAGGACTCCCTCAGTAGCCCCTGAACCAGGCTTCAATGACGATGAGTCCGGCGTGCAGTCTTGTCTTCGGCATTGCAAGGCGGGTTCCTCCTTCCGAATACTCCAAGGTTACCATCGAGCACGTAGACCGTGTCCGGATCTGCAAAATGATCTTCACATACCACCGTAGAGAGAATGCTACTCCAGTTGACAACTTTTAGACGACGTGACATGCCATTAGGGCCAGGTCATTACTCGAACCGTTTTTTCACAACCAGCCACAACGCGTATTGTGAGGCGGTTTCCTTGACACGTCCTGTCAAAGCAGAGATCATGTCCCCTTACTGCGGGATTCTCATCAATACGGGTATGGGTAAGCCCCCCGTGCCATCAATCGTGGCGCTTGGGAAGTAAGCGATTCTCAACAGGCTAGTGGGGGGGGGGGGGCGCACCGCTTTCTTCGCCTCTATAAAGGGATAAGAGTTCCTCATTTTACCCCCACCTTCTTCCTCCCCTCGCATACTCTTGCCCCCTCGAGCTCCAGCGCCCTAGTCCAGGTCTTCTCCGCACAGTTAGTCATGTCCGGAGCAGGAGGCAAGTGGGTGGCTTCCACCGTGACGGAGAAGAGGATCGCGAATCTTTGGGCGGCCGGATACTTGGCCGCAGACATAGCGCACCGGCTACCAGACGAGGGGCAGGTCATTCCAACTCCAGGACCCCACGAGAGGGTCGTGTTCCTTTCCCACTTTGTCCGTGGACTGGGGTTTCCACTCCACCCCTTCGTCCGCGGGCTTATGTTCTACTACGGGCTAGACTTTCATGATCTAGCTTCGAACTTCGTCCTCAACATCTCGGTGTTCATCGTCGTGTGCGAGGCCTTCCTCTGCATCAAGCCTCATTTCGGCTTGTGGATGCAAATCTTCTGCGTGAAGCTGAAGATCGTGAGTGGCCAGCAAGCGGAGTGCGGAGGAGCCATGGTGGGCAAGATGCCTAAGGTTACCTGGCTTGACGGCTCCTTTGAGGAAACCGTGAAGGGGTGGCAATCGGGGTGGTTCTACATCACCGAGCCGTGCGGCGCCAATTGGGCGGCGGCCCCCGAGTTCCGCTCCGGAACCCCTATGCGGCTCACTTCCTAGGAACGGAAGGGCCTGTCCTGGGGCAAATCTATAGAGCTGGCCGGACTCAAAACCTCCATCAAAGGCATGAAGGACAAGAAAATCAAGCTTGTCAATGTGATCCAGGTCATGCTCATTCGCCGGATTTTGCCATGCCAAAGGAGGGCATTCAATCTATGGGAGTTTGTTCCAGCCGAACACCAGACGCTTCAGAGGCTCTATGGCATGAAGCACAAGAAGGCGTGGAAGGTGCTGTTCAAGGCTTCCGAAGTTCCTCCTCCCATATCCGAGGACCGCGGGCTCCATGCCGCACAGCAACCTACTCAGGTGAGTTCTAAGGCCATCACCGAATTCAGTCCTTCCCAGTATAATTGCGGGGGAACCTCAAGTAATCGTGTGTATTCGTTTCAGGACTATGTGGAGGTGGCGGAGCGGATTGACTGTCCGGCACCGCTGCCAGAAAGCCCAGCTAATGCTCTCCTGATGGAGATGCTTGCTCCGGCACCCTACAAGGGGCCGGAGAAGAAGGCCAACAAGAAGGCCCCGGGGACCCGAAAGAGTCTCCGGCGTAAGGCCACACCAGAAGCCTCGTCCGAAGAGGACAGGGAAGACTCCTCCCCCGAAAGGGAAGAAGGAGAAGAAGAAGAGGCCGCCCTATCCGGACAGGATGGGGGGCCCGAGACGGCAGACCAGGGGACTAGGAGAGGCCCCCGGTGCAAGGCCGTCATACCCTCGTCGTCCGACGACGACGAGGCAGATTCCTCCCATGGAGGCAGGGAGGATCAGGAAGAAATACCACCTCCCCGTGTCGGGGGAGGGAAGAAGAGGAAGGCCGCCCCGGTGGGGGAGACTGGGACGTCCAAGAAGGGAAAGGCATCCCTTTTGGACTACTCCGCCACCACCGCCAATAGCGAGGAAGGGTGGCTGCCCAGGAAGAAGCCCCTTGTGCGATCATAAGTATCCGCACTCAATCGTAATTTTTGCTTCATAATTTTGTTTATAATGCTGAACTTGTATGCAGTCCGGCCAGGGCCCATCCGGGAGTGTCGTCTTTGGATGGGTCCTTGAGTGAGTCAGCAATGAACTCACTCCCGACGGCAACGTCTCCTCGTCCTGCGGACGACACTAAGGTGTTGTCCCGAAGGCTCCCGATGATGGCGGAGGTGGCCCTGGAGGCGCCTCAAGGCGGCGTCCCAAGCGTCAGACTCGCGAGGTTCAAGGTCCCCGCGGATCGTGTCGATGAGAGCCACAGCAAGCCGGGCTCTCAGCCGAACACTGTTCCGGAGCCTTCAGTGGTTCCGGACTTAGGCGGGCAGCCCCTCGTTATGGAGGGAGGGCCGTCTATATCAAGGACTTCTGTTGCGCCCCAGGCGCCGGATTGTCTGCTGGAAGCGCTTCGAGGCGCTTCCCTAGATGAAGAGCACCGTACTCTCATGAGTGCGGTGATTTAGAAGGTTTCGTCCGCCAAGAGCGGACTAACCGAAGCCTGCACCAGCCTCCTAACAGGCTTTGAGGTAAGCAGTAAAAATGTGTAAAATCACCACCCGATAGGTAGTAGCCCCTGATACTCTGTTTGGTGTTCGGAAAGAAAAACCAAACGGAGGGTCAATTATAATCCACATGAATCTAACAATAAGTGTTGAATGTAAATAAACAGGTTGTGCTGCTGGCCGCTGCTGCTCGCACGGCCGAAATCGCCAGCCTGACGCAGGATTTAGAGCGGGCACAGGGAGAGCTCTGCCTCGCGAGGAGGCAGCTCGAAGAGAACAAAGGTAAATGATTTCCCTCTCTCATATTATAAATAGTAAATAAAATTTGATTATGCTAACAACGAGACGTCGTGATGTGGTAACAGAGGCCGCCACCGAAGTGGCGTCTCTCAAGAAGGCGCTGTACGAGGCCGAACACAAAGTGGCCTCGGAACTCAAGGAGCACAAAAAGCAAGAGGCCCGAGTGGGCGAGATACAAGAAGAGCTCCAGGTGCTCGACAAGAAGCTCAAGTCTGCGGAGCGGGAGCTTAAAGCAAAGGAGGCCGAGCTTGCGAAAGCCCTTACAAATACAAAATACGCCAAGGCCGAAGCCGAGAGGGCTCAAGAAGAGATCCAGGAGGCCAAGAAAATAGCGGCGGGTAACAAATTTTTTATGCAAAGCAAACATGTGGAGGAGGCGTTTCTTTTACTTACTCGAATCCGGAGCTCTCTAGGGGCATTTGCAGACCTGCCACGCAGCGTATCAGATGCCGCGGAGTTCTACCGTGCCCAGGAGGGGAGCTCAACGGAGAAGTTGTTCTGGTCCCAGTATGCTGTGGCCGAGCATGCAACACCTCTGAGTGACCAACTGAAGCAGTTGGTCGAACTCCACAGGGCGGCCGAAGTGGCTATGAAAGATCTCATAGTCCAGATATGGCCTGGCGAGCTTCTACCCACAAGCTACTTCGGCCTGATCAAGAGGATGGTGGATTCCTACCCGCGACTGGAAGTCATCAAGCGATCCGTTTGCATTGAGGGTGCCCGCCGGGCCCTTGCCCGTGCCAAGGTGCATTGGGGCAAGCTGGATGCGGAGAAGCTGGTGAAGGACGGGCCACCGGAGGGCAAGCCGCATCGCGTCCCCGAGAAGTATTATGATGGCGTTATGAAGGGTGCTTGCCTCGTGGCCGATGAATGTACCAAAGACATAATTTTTGAATGAATTCACTTTTGTCATGTTTGTAATTTAAAGACGAAGTTACTTGCACTATGTAGCGCTTATGTGATTTAAAATATTACCTTCTGTGCGGCTGTTTATCAAATTTTGAATGTAGGCCAGTCGTCGGCTTCCGCCCCCGTGTAACTAGTACTGGGGTTTTCGTGGAAAACCCGGACACTCTTTATCCAAATGTTTGGTCCCTTAAGGAGGTGTCCAGCGCAACGAACTAGGCAATCGGACTATACAGCTTTATAACCTTCACTTAGCCATAGAAGTATATGATTTTAAATTTCGGCGAAGCCCCTAGAATCCGGAAGGCCGAATTGGGGCGCTATACACGCCTATATCAGAAAACGCCGAATTAACGCCTAAAGCAGAAAAAATCTTTAAGGATTTTAAGACCTCTCGAATAGCGACCAGTCTCTCGCCACATCATGTCGGACAGTTTTGTGCTTTCTCTACTGAGGTGCTCGTCCGGCAGAACCAGGGCACAACCGTAGTAGTTCTCCCTGCGGTACCTTAGCCAAATTAACGGAACGTAAGGCACCAAAGCAAGGGAGCCGGGCTATACCAACCATAACCCAAGACATGATTCAGAGCTGATGCATATAATGCTATAAGTTCGGGGTGCCGCACTGTTGAAAGTGTTCGGACTTGACTTGCCGTATTATGGGGTACCATAAGAAGCCCCTGGCAAACTACACGTACCAAAGTGTACGGATGCAAAATGAAATAGAAATTTATAAAAAATGCTCAAATAAAAATAAGTAAGCTGACGCTACGTGTGGTCTCCCATTGATAAATAGTATGTTTAAGCATATGTTTACAATGTATGCATTAAGCGGAGACAAAATAGGATGATTTGACATATCCTATCTAGGGGCAGGCTACGTACAGATAGATAAAGCAGGAATGATGATCATAAATAGATTCCACCTGGGTGTTTCCTGCTGTGCCCAAAGCCTGTTGCCTCTTGGGTTTCCTCTCCTATCTAAGTCCGACAATCTGGCTATTCTAGAGAAGCTGCACTAAAGCAATGTCCTTAAAGGTGAATGGAAAGGTTATGAAGTGATACCGTACTGTTGACTGAGCCCCTGATACGACTCCGCCTGTGCCCATGGTGTTTTGAGTGTCTAATTGTGTACGCGTGGCACGAATGCTGCTTTGATGGGATTTGAGCGGAGGCCGGACTGCTAGTCCTGCTCTTGTCGTGCCTGCAAATCTTGCTGCGGGGTGTTCCATCCTCGCTTGACGGAGCCTGAAAATGTCATCGCCGGATTGGTGGTTTGCCAGAGGAGGCCGCATTGTACTTCTGCCGCAAGGGCCGCAGTATGTTCTTCTGTACGGAGAGAGCGGTCCATACTCCCGTTGAGTGTTATGACCCCTCACAGGCCTGGCATCTTGAGCTTGAGGTATGCATAGTGTGGTACTGCATTGAATCTAGCAAATGCGGTTCGTCCGAGCAGGGCGTGGTAGCCACTGCAGAAAGGGACGATATCGAAGATTAGCTCTTCGCATCGGAAATTATCCGGGGATCCGAAGACCACTTCCAATGTTATAGAGCCCGTGCAACGGGCCTCTACTCCAGGAATGACACCTTTAAAGGTGGTTTTGGTGGGCTTGATCCTTGAAGGATCGATGCCCATCTTCTGCACTGTGTCCTGATAAAGCAGGTTCAGGCTGCTGCCTCCGTCCATAAGGACTCTTGTGAGGTGAAATCCGTCTATAATTGGGTATAAAACCAATGCGGCTGAGCCGCCGTGATGGATGCTAGTAGGATGATCCCTATGATCAAAGGTGATCGGACAAGATGACCATGGGTTGAATTTGGGGATGACTGGCTCCATCGCATATACGTCCCGTAGTGCTCGCTTCCGTTCCCGCTCGGGGATGTGGGTGGCGTAGATCATGTTGACCGTTTTCACCTCGAGGGGGGGGGGGATTTCTTCTGGCCCCCCATGTTCGGACGCCGAGGCTCATCGTCATCGTCGCTGTGTAGCCCCTTGTCCTTGTTTTCTGCGTTTATTTTGCCGGCCTGTTTAAAGACCCAACAGTCTCTGTTGGTGTGGTTGGCTGGCTTGTCCGGGGTGCCATGAATTTGGCACGAGCGCTCCAGTATACGGTCCAGACTGGACGGTCCTTGATTGTTACGCTTGAATGGCTTCTTCCACTGACCGGATTTCGATCCACTGAATCCAACATTGACCGCCGTATCCTCGGTGCTATCACCGTTGTTCCGTCGCTTGTGTCTGTTGCGCCGTGGCTTGCCATTATTTTCCCAGACATCTGAAGTTGTAGAATGTGGCGTAGTGCTACTGCGAGCAAACAAGCTGTCCTTGCCCGCGCAAAAGCGGGTCATTAGTGTCGTAAGAGCTGCCATGGACTTGGGTTTCTCCTGGCCGAGGTGTCTGGTGAGTCACTCGTCACGGATATTATGCTTGAAAGCCGCCAGGGCTTCGGCATCCGGACAGTCGACTACTTGGTTCTTTTTAGTTAGGAACCGAGTCCAGAATTTCCTGGCTGATTCTCTGGGCTGTTGAGTTATGTGGCTCAAGTCATCGGCATCCGGAGGTCGCACATATGTGCCCTGGAAGTTGTCAAGGAATGCGTCTTCCAGGTTTTCCCAACTGCCAATGGAATCTGCGGGCAGGCTGTTTAGCCAGTGCTGGGCAGGTCCTTTTAGCTTAAGGGGAAGATACTCGATGACATGTAGATCATCTCCGCGGGCCATGTGAATGTGGAGAAGGAAATCCTCGATTCATACCGCGGGGTCTGTGGTGCCATCGTATGATTTGATGTTTACGGGTTTAAACCCTTCTGGGAATTCGTGATCCATCACTTCATCAGTGAAGCATAGGGGGTGTGCGGTGCCTCTATGTCCGGCTATGTCACGGCACAGTCCGGCTGCGTCTGACTGGTTGTATTCGGCCTGGCCGGATTTGCGGTTAGTGTATCCGATATGACGGTCATCGTCATGTGCTTCGGCGTGCCCCCGTGATCCGTAGATCGATCTTGGTTGTCCTGCGGTGTTATCCAGTTTATCGTGCAGGTCCTGAGTATTGCCCCGGGCCGTAGCAAACCGGCCCGGGGGTACGGGCTGGTATTTCGGCTGATATGCCGTTTTGTCCTGACCTCGAGGTGGTCGGTCAGCCGTGGGGCGCTCGAGTCCGTATTCCTCGGCTGCCAGGACTTCTCTCCATCTGTCTGTGAGCAGATCTTGATCAGCTTGGAGCTGCTGCTGCTTCTTCTTCAGGCTTCTCGTAGTGGCAATAAGCCGGCGCTTGAAGCGCTCCTGCTCTGCGGGGTCTCCGGGTACGCCGAACTCGTCGTCGCCGAGGCTAATCTCATCTTCAGAGAGGGGCATGTAGTTGTCGTCCTCCGGATACCCGTCGATCACCTGTTCATCTGGGCTGTTATGCTTGTCTTCCTGTTCGGCCTGCTCGAAGGCGGACTGTTCGGGGTTGTATTCATCGTCGGCACCGTTCGGATTATTATCATCTACGGCGCCGGTATTGCCTTGGCGGGGCTTGGAGCGGCGCTGGCAACGCCCATGCTTTGCTTTCTTCTTGGAGGGGTTATCCTCCGTTGCCTCTTTGCTGTTGGTTTCTTTTGGAGTGTCCACCATATATATATCATATGAAGAGGTGGCTGTCCACCGCCATGTGAGCGGTGGCTCTTGTATGTCTCCTGCATCGTCGTCCATACCGCTGATGTATTCAAAGTCAAAGTCGAGCACGTCGGTTAAATCATCGATCGTGGCGACAAAGTGGGTGGTGGGTGGGTAGCGAATTCCTTCGTCACCTACTTCCCACTCAAGCCGGACATAGTTCGGCTCAGAGCCTCCTGACAGAGAGAGAGACTTTAATGAGTTCAGCATGTCGCCAAAAGGCGAGTGCTGAAAGATGTCCGCAGCGGTAAACTCCATTACCGGAGCCCAGCCTGGCTCGGCTGGCTCGAGAGTGAGCGGACCAGGACCAACAACCGGATATGAGTCCGGGGCCCCAGGGTTACAGGCCTCCAGAGAGGTGAGACCCGTGTTCGGCTCCACGGACGATAAGTGTGTGGCCTGCGGGGCGGGGTCTAGCCCTCCGTCCGTAGGCAACGCAACCTGCCCTAGATTTAGATCCGGGGCTACCTTGGGGATGATGTCCCGGGCATTGTCCGATAGCAGGTCTAGGACGTGCTCGTCGTGGCTGTCCGGCGCTCCCGGCGCAGGCTCAAATCCGTCGAAGATCAAGTCTCCGCGGACATCTGCCGTGTAGTTCAAGTTTCCGAACCTGATCTGGTGGCCAGGGGCGAAGCTGTCGATCTGGTCCAACTGGCCAAGCGAATTGCCCCGCAGTGCGAAGCCGCCAAACACGAAGATCTGTCCAGGGAGAAAAGTCTCACCCTGGACCGTGTTGTTGACGATTGAAGATGCCATCAAGCCTCGAGGCGGCGACACAGAGGAACTCTCAATGAAAGCACCAATGTCGGTGTCAAAACCGGCGGATCTCGGGTAGGGGGTCCCGATCTGTGTGTCTTAGGCTGATGGTAACAGGAAGCAAGGGACACAATGTTTACCCAGGTTCGGGCCCTCTCGATGGAGGTAAAACCCTACTTCCTGCTTGATTAATATTGAAGATATGTGGAATACAAGAGTAGATCTACCACGAGATCATAGAGGCTAAACCCTAAGAGCTAGCCTATGATGGTATGATTGTAATTGTGATCGGCCTTCTAAGGACCATGCTCTCCGGTTTATATAGACACTGGAGAGCTAGGGTTTACATGGAGTCGGTTTACAAGGAAGGAAACATAATATCCGGATCGCCAAGCTTGACTTCCACGCAAAGGAGAGTTCCATCCGGATACGAGCCGAAGTCTTGAGTCTTGTATCTTGACGCCTCTATAGTCCGGACGATGTATATAGTCTGGCTGTCCGGATACCCCCTTATCCAGGACTCCCTCAGGGGGCACCACACATGGCTAAGAATAACTATTGTACTTTGGGGTGCCCCCTACCTCCATATATAAAGGAGGGGGAGGAGGCGGTCGGCCTATAGGGGCGCACCAAGGGGGAAGTCCTACTAGGACTCCCAGTCCTAGTAGGATTCCCCCTTCCTTTTCGGAGAAGGGGGGAAGGGGAAAGAGGTGGAAGAGAAGAAGGAAAGGGGGCAGCTGTCGGTGTCAAAACCGTCAAATCTTGGGTAGGGGGTCCCGAACTGTGCGTCTAAGGCTAATGGTAACAGGAGGCGGGGGACACAATGTTTACCCAGGTTCGGGCCCTCTCTACGGAGGTAATACCCTACTTCCTGCTTGATTGATCTTGATGAATATGAGTATTTCAAGAGTTGATCTACCACGAGATCGTAATGGCTAAACCCTAGAAGCTAGCCTATGCTTATGATTGTTCTCGTCCTACGGACTAAACCCTCCAGTTTATATAGACACTGGAGGGGGCTAGGGTTACACAAAGTCGGTTACAGAGAAAGGAATCTACATATCCGAATCGCCAAGCTTGCCTTCCACGCAAAGGAGAGTCCCATCCAGACACGGGACGAAGTCTTCTATCTTGTATCTTCATAGCCCCACAGTCCGGCCCATGCATATAGTCCGGCTGTCTGAGGACCCCTTAATCCAGGACTCCCTCAGTAGCCCCTGAACCAGGCTTCAATGATGATGAGTCCGGCGCGTAGATTGTCTTCGACATTGCAAGGCGGGTTCCTTCTCCAAATACTTCAAAGTAGATCTTGAACACAAGAATCATGTCCGGCTTTGCAAAAAAATACCAGACACAACCGTAGAGAGTATAATATTTCCACGAATCCAATCCGCTTGCAGTTCTTTGCGACGCGACATTACGTCATCGTCCGGCCATTTTTTCGAATCATTTATCCAGCCTGCTACTCCATGCTTCGCGAGGTGGTTCTATTGGCACGTCTTGTCGAAGCAGAGATCGTGTCCCCTTATCACGGGATTCTCATCAACACGGGCATGGGTAACTCAGCCGTTCTGTCGGTATGATTCCTTGGGAATAGGCATGTTTTAAGGCCATGTAGGGGACGTTTGATATTTGTCGTCTTTATAAGGAGGCCAAGACCTGTCTTTTTCTTTCCCCGCTAATCCTCTCTTCCTCCCACCTCAAGTTCCAACACCCAAAGTTTAACCCAGTCGCTTCGGACCTCAGGCCATGTCCGGATCTATCCTTCAAGGCCGGTGGACGGCCTCTTCTGTCACAGAGGAGGACATCACGAAGCTCAGGGAGGCAAGGTATTTGACCGCAGAAATCCTTCACAGGCTTCCTGCTCAAGGGCAGGTTATCCCTACTCCTAGATCCAATGAGAGGGTTGTGTTTATCTCTCACTTCCTCCAAGGGCTAGGTTTTGCTCTTCATCCCTTCGTTCGAGGGCTCATGTTTTATTGCGGATTAGATTTCCATGTTCTAGCTCTAGATTCTTTCCTTCACATCTCGGTGTTTATCATCACGTGTGAGGCCTTCCTCCGCATTACCCCACACTTTGGCTTATGGCTTAAAACCTTTAGCGTGAAACCAAAGGTAGTAGACGGGAAACAAGCGGAGTGCGGAGGTGCTTCAATAAACAAGCTCATCGATTCTCCTTGGCCAAAGGGCTCCTTCGCAGACTCTACTGACCTATGGCAACGGGAGTGGTTTTACATCACTGAATCCCGCGGTAAGAAGTGGGCGGCTACACCCGCATTTCCATATGTCCCTCCACCACAACTAGCATCGTGGGTGAACAAGGGGCTGGACTGGGGATCTATTGATGAAGTGCGGATGCTACAAAGACGCATTTGGAGCCTCATTGAGAAGGACACCGGTCTTATCAATGTAATCCAAATAATGCTAGTCCGCTGGATCCTACCCTGCCAGTGACGCCGTCTCCGCATGTGGGAGTTCAATCCGGAAGGTCCACAAACTCTTCAATATTTTTCTGGTATAATGCTCAAAGAAATGTGGAAATTGTTCTCCGGCACACAAAAAAGTGGCCGGATACTACAGAAGACATTGGTCTTGACTGCAATCATCCAGATTCCCCGATAAGTACTTAATTTCTGAACACAGTTTCATTAAATTCCTTATAACAAGGTACTGATAAAACTCTACTCGGCCAGGGCTGGCTAAAGAAGGCGGAGAGAATTAGGTGTTCAGCTCCTCTTCCTGAAGACTCAGCGGATCCAGTGTTAACTAGGATGCTGGCTCCGGCACCCTATCAAGCGCTGATGAGGGAAGACGAGGAGAACAACAAGGAGGCCCAAGGTAGTCTCTCCTCTGGAGGCACACCAAGCCATTTATCCGGGGAAATTGAGACTTCCTCTTTCAAAGGCGGAAGGGAAGGAGAAACTGACATCCCTTCTCCTCATGGGAGGAAGCGAGACGCCTCCGAAGACCTGAAGAAAGAACTTCTAAGCGGGGGAAGAAATCCCAGTCAGGGGGTGACGCTGACACGCAATCACTTCACAGAGATATGCCTTTAGCCGAATCGTAAGTGAACCAGGGTGTTTTAAACATACCCTGTTCTTTATTGGTTGTAGGAGCAATGTTTACAATATATGTTTTACAGTCCGGTACACAATTCTCCTCAGCAGTCCTCCTCTTTGGGGGTCTCCTTCTGGAGATGATGGAGAGCGAGATGCCTCCACAGATCTCCCTGCGTGATAAGGCAGATGACGACGAGGTGTCGTCCTAGAGGACCTTTCCCGATCAACGAGTGGCGCGAGAGGCAGCGAGGGTCGGGCCTGAAGGTAACACTTCGGCCGCCCAAGGTCCAAGGTGTGCGGCCCCTACGGGAACCAACAACAAAAGTCCCGGAGTATCCAATGTCCGAGAAATTGCACAACCTGTCCGGCATCCGGAGGTGCCGGATACATTGATGGACATATTGCAACATGCGTCCGTCTCAGAGGAGCACCGCACCTTGATGGGTACGGTGGTTGAAAGAGTTCGGTCTACAAAAAGTGGATTGAATGAAGCCTTTACGAGCCCGCTAAGAGGTTTCGAGGTACGTAATGTAATTGTTTTTATGTTATAAATGCAAATTGCACCTGTATATAGATAGTAGCCCTTGAGACTCTGATTGACATCCAAAGGGAGGCGATCAGAGGATAAAAAATGTATGCCCAGGAAATGATCGGACTAATTTGAAACACAGGCTGTTACATCCGTGGCAACTGCCCAAGCTACAGAGGTAGTACATCTGAAGCAGAAAGTTGATGTAGCGGATGATGACATCACGCTTATTAATAGGTGACTCGACGAGGCGCAAGGAATGTATTCGGGGCCGACAGTATATACAAGTATTAGAAATATGAGCGTGACGCTGAGACTTGCAATATGGTTAACTGCAGATGGTGCCACCGCCATTGAGACCCTTCGGGCTGAGCTAGCCCGGGCCAAGGAGCAAGCCAGGATGGGTAATGCGGCTGCCTAAAAGGCGACTGTTGATTTGAAGGCCGAGCAGATTGCTCAGCGTTAGTGCGAGGAGAGAATATCTACTATGGCACTGGAGCTGGAGGATGCCATTGGTTGATACCAAGTTCTTGAGAAAGATAACAAAGCCAAAGCGGCCGATCTTGAAAAGGCCGTACAAGAGGCAAAGGAAGCTCGGTCTGAGTCCAGGGTAGCTCGGGAGGAGATCCAACAGGATGGGGAGATCGCGGCTGGTAAGCCCTATTTATTGCAAACTAAGTTTGGTGATCCGAAGTATGCTCCGCTTAATCAACTATGGAGTTCCCCAGACGCCTATTTGGACCTGCTGAAGAGTGCTACCGATGCGAACTGGTTTTTTCATGCGCAAGAAGGACATGCAACGGAAAAGCTATTTTGGTCGCAATTTGACACGCCAAAGTGTCCACTGTTGAACGAATAGATGGCACAATGGGCCAAGCTCCATAGGATGTCCAGAACTGCCATGAAGGACACCATAGCCCGGCTTTGGCCGATTGAGACAATTCTGAATAATTATTTCTGTTTGGTGTGGCGACTTGTTGATGCGGTGCCGCATATCGATGCTATGAAGTGGTCAACGTGCATAGAAGGTGCACGGATGGCCCTTGCCCGTGTCAAAATATACTGGGCGAAGATGACGTCCACCGATATTGCAGCGCAGAGTCCACCCGAAGGCAAGGACCTTAACAAGCTGATACGTCCATTTTGCATCATGCTTTTATACCGATATTTATTGCATTATGGGATGTTATTACACGTTATGTCACAATACTTATGGCTATTCTCTCTTATTTTACAAGGTTTATCATGAAAAGGGAGAATGCTGGCAGCTGGGATTCTCGCTGGAAAAGGAGTAAAATTGGAAACCTATTCTGCACAGCTCCAAAAGTCCCGCAACTCCACGAAAGTCATTTTTGGATTTAATAAGAATGATTGAGCAAAGAAAGTACCAGAGGGGGCCCACACCCTGGCCACGAGGGTGGGGGGCACGCCCACCCCTACTGGGCACGCCCCCCTGTCTTGTGGGCCCCCCTGGTGGCCCTCCGGTGGCCATCTTCTGCTATAGTAGGTCTTTTACCCTGGAAAGAAATCATAAGCAAGCTTACGAGTCGAAACTCCGCCGCCATGAGGCGGAACCTAGGCGGAACCAATCTAGGGCTCCGGCGGAGCTGTTCTGCCGGGGAAACTTCCCTATGAGAGAAGGAAATCATCACCATCGTCATCACCAACGACCCTCTCATCGGGAGGGGGTCAATCTCCATCAACTTCACCAGCACCATCTCCTCTCAAACCCTAGTTCATCTCTTGTATCCAATCTTGTATCCAAAACCACAAATTGGTACCTATGGGTTGCTAGTAGTGTTGATTACTCCTTGTAGTTGATGCTAATTGGTTTAGTTGGTGGAAGATCATATGTTCAGATCCTTAGTGCATATTAATACCCCTCTGATTATGAACATGAATATGCTTTGTGAGTAGTTACGTTTGTTCCTGAGGACATGGGTGAAGTCTTGCTATTAGTAGTCATGTGAATTTGGTATTCGTTCGATATTTTGATGAGATGTATGTTGTCTCTCCTCTAGTGGTGTTATGTGAACATCGACTACATGACACTTCACCATTATTTGGGACTAGAGGAAGGCATTGGGAAGTAATAAGTAGATGATGGGTTGCTAGAGTGACATAAGCTTAAACCCTAGTTTATAAGTTGCTCCGTAAGGGGCTGATTTGGATCCACTAGTTTCATGCTATGGTTAGGTTTACCTTAATACTTATTTTGTAGTTACGGATGCTTGAAATAGGGGTTAATCATAAGTGGGATGCTTGTTGAAGAAAGGGCAGTACCCAAGCACCGGTCCACCCACATATCAAATTATCAAAGTAACAAACGCGAATCATACGAGCGTGATGAAACTGGCTTGACGATAATTCCCATGTGTCCTCGGGAGCGCTTTTCTCCTTATAAGAAATTGTCCAGGATTGTCCTTTGCTACAAAAAGGATTGGGCCACCTTGCTGCACCTTATTTACTTTCATTGCTTGTTACCCGTTACAAATTATCTTATCACAAAACTATCTGTTACCTACAATTTCAGTGCTTGCAGAGAATACCTTACTGAAAACCGCTTGTCATTTCCTTTTGCTCCTCATTGGGTTTGACACTCTTATTTATCGATAGGACTACGATAGATCCCCTTGTTGGAAATATGCCCTAGAGGCAATAATAAAATGATTATTATTATATATTTCCTTGTTCATGATAATTGTCTATTATTCATGCTATAATTGTATTAACCGAAAACAGCGATACATGTGTGAATTCATAGACCACAACATGTCCCTAGTGAGCCTCTAGTTGACTAGCTCGTCGATCAACAGATGGTCATGGTTTCCTGACTATGGACATTGGATGTCATTGATAACGAGATCACATCATTAGGAGAATGATGAGATGGACAAGACCCAATCCTAAGCATAGCACAAGATCATGTAGTTTGTTTGCTAAAGCTTTTCTAATGTCAAGTATAGACCATGAGATTGTGTAACTCCCGGATACCGTAGGAATGCTTTGAGTGTACCAAATGTCACAACCTAACTGGGTGACTATAAAGGTGCACTACAGGTATCTCCAAAAGCATCTGTTGGATTGGCACGAATCGAGACTGGGATTTGTCACTCCGTATGACGGAGAGGTATCTCTAGGCCCACTTGGTAATGCATCATCATAATGAGCTTAAAGTGACCAAGTGGTTGGTCACGGGATCATGCATTATGTAACGAGTAAAGTGACTTGCCGGTAATGAGATTGAACGAGGTATTGGGATACCGACAATCGAATCTCTGGCAAGTAACGTACCGATTGACAAAGGGAATTGCACACGGTATTACTTGAATCCTCGACATCGTGGTTCATCCGATGAGATCGTCATGGAACATGTGGGAGCCAACATGGGTGTCACATCCCTAGCTGCTGGTAGTGCTCTAGGCTAGCTTCATGTGTGCATCATGTCTATATTTTCGAAACTTGAACTGAGGAATTTTGGAAGCCTCAAAAACTTAAATAAAAAAAGAGGGGCAAAAACCCTATAAATCTCATTCATTGCTCCAAAGTGCTCTTCTTAAATGTTTGATAATTTTTGGTAAGGGTTCTGGTCCCAACCAACATATTGAACATTTTTAAGGATTTATTTTTGGGACTTTGGATTTAATTCATTAGCTATTTGAATTTGAATTATATTCATATAATTAGAATATAATTCCAAATACCCCTGAAATATTTTATAAGCTTTTGGAAAAGTCCATCTAGCAATATAAAATATTCAGAGGAGTTTTTGGCATTGTTTGAATTATTTTAAATTCAAAACAGTGGCAAAATAAATTAAATAAAACAAAACAGAAGGAAAAAAATAAAACAGAGCAGAAAGCCTACCTGGGCCACTTACCCGCAGCCTACCTGGCGCCACCAACCGGCCCAGCCGGCCCAGCCCACCTCCTCCCCCTCTTGTCATCTTCCTCCTTTGCCAGGAGGACGAACAGAGGCGAGGCGTGGTGCGCGCCCGAGAGGCCTCGGCCACCTCCTGCTTCCCCCTGGCCACCTCATGCTTCCTCTCGTCGCCCTGGACCCCGTCCGCGACGCCATGCACCCTCCCAGGCCTCGCACTCTCCCCGTGCCTTCTTCCCCCTTTCTGTGGCTCCCTCTCTCCTCCACCGAGCGGAGCCTCGTCGCCACCGACGCCGTTCGCCGCGCCCACCATGCTCCTCTCGCCTCCCCGTGTAGTCTGCAAACTCCGCCACCGCCTGTTACGTCGCCTCGAGCAAGCCCCGAGCGCTCGGACGCCCCAACTCGACCGCATCGACTCGTCTTCAAGCTTCGGTCGCCGGAGATCACCGTCGCTGTCCCGTCGCCCCGGGCCTTCCCCAAGCACGCCGACCGTCTCTTCGTGATCTCCGTGAGCCCCTGCTTCGTTTCCCCCTAACCCCATGTCTGATTTCGAGCTCCAGCCGCTCCCTCCACCGGAGCCGAGACGCTCCGCCGCACGGGCTCGTCGCCGGTGAAGCCCCGGTGACCTTTTGGTCCCACGCATGCGTCCGTTGCACTCCTTACGTCCCGTAGAGTAAAACTAGCGTGACAACCGTCTCGTTTGCACACCGCATCGCCGGTCCCGCGAACCCCCGAGCTTCGGCCGCCGCCGGGGTCGATGCCGCGCTCAACTCCGGCCACCCCACGCCCTCTCGTGGGTCCCCCTAGATGCGCGGGAGCACGGGCTCACTCTTGGTGCCCTCAGCGCGACCAGCCGCGGGCCGTAGCGCCGTCCCGAGCAACTCCGGCGAGGTCTCGCCGTCACCGTGGTCGCCGGCGTCACTTGCTGACGTGGCTGGCTTAGTTAGCCACTAATCACCGCACCGTGTCACTGACACTGGGCCCCACGCCTTAATTAATCTTAGTTTATTTTCTGTTTAGTTTAACTAACCGCATGGGCCCCACCCGTCAGCTTTGACCACGCTGACATGGACGTTGACCGACCCCACACGTCAGTATTGACCTGCTGACGTGTCTGTTGACCCGGCCCCACCTGCCATTGACACTAACCAGCCTCAGTCACTGACCAGTGGACCCCACTGGTCAGGTTTGACCACCAGCAGCGTCTGTTGACCTGCTGACGTCATAGTGACGCAATGCTGACGCAATAAGTATTTTCTGGATTTATTATTATTCAGGAAATTTCAGAAAATGCCCTAAACTTCAATAAATCATAGAAAATTAACCGTAACTCCAAATTAAATAATTTATATATGAAAAATTATCAGAAAAATTCAAGGAATCCATCTGTACCATTTTTATGCATGTTAGAACAACTTATAGCTGCTGTTTAGCACAAATCAATTAAATGGCATTTGAATAATCACATATGGAGTTTGAATTTGAATCTTGTATTCAAACCAACTTCATTTAATCTGTTGCTAGTTGCATTAGCTCAAAACACATTCATATTGCCATGTCATGAGCATGCATCATATTGTGCATTGCATTGATTGTATTTCTTCTTTGTTGCCGGTATTGTCCCCTCTCGATAGACGTGATACCGATGATGTGATCGTTGACACTGATGAAGACTCAATGTTATCTTCAGAAGTGCCAGGCAAGCAAAACCCCCTTGTTCATTCCGATACAATCCTACTCTCTCGCTCCTGCTCTCTTTTACTGCATTAGGACAACAACGATTCACCTGTTACCTGCTGCGGTAGCTGAACCCCTTTATCCTTTGCATGACCTGTCATCGCCACAGTAAATAGATGAAACCCACTAGCATGAGTAGGAGTTGTTTGAGCCCTGTTGTGCCTACTCATTCATGCTTGTTTGTCATGCCTGCTACTGCTTAGAGTCGGGTCAGGTCTGATTCATCCGGGATGAATCAGAGGTGTGTGAACATGTCCTACTGTGTGTGAGCTAAGTGTGTGAACACGATTTGGTAAAGGTAGCGGTGAGAGGCCATGTAGGAGTACATGGTGGGTTGTCTCATTGCAGCCGTCCTCAGGAACTGAGTTCTGTGTTTGTGATCCATGATTCAGCTACTACCATACATTGGGCCCTGAAATATGACCCCGCTCGGCTTCTTATTCACCCTAGTCCTTTGTCCAGGAGTTGCAAGTAGTTTCTGGTGTTTGTAGCTTACTGGAGGCCGTGGACAGCGCTGACCGTAG
This sequence comes from Triticum dicoccoides, assembly GCF_002162155.2. Lineage (NCBI taxonomy): Eukaryota > Viridiplantae > Streptophyta > Magnoliopsida > Poales > Poaceae > Triticum > Triticum dicoccoides. The sequence continues at coordinate 676,529,459 of NC_041381.1, read as the reverse complement.
GGGTGGGCTGTGATGCGGTAGGTACGTGGCACGGTGTACCGGATGCCCGTTTGGTATCTCGGGAACCCTGTTCACATCGTTTGGGGCTGTGAGCGAAACTCCGGCCGGATCTCCTCATGGATGGAACCCGAATAGGCGATAAACCTGGACTAGAGACTTGAGTGTTTAGGTAGGTCGTGGTCTACACCCACGTCGGCTTTCGCTTGAAGTCTGCCGAGCACATGTCGTGTGCAGACGCTAAGTGGTGGAAACATGTATGAAGAAGTACACCCCTGCAGGGTTAATATCATCTATTCGAATAGCCGTGTCCGCGGTAAAGGACTTCTGGGTTGCTTATATCAGTTCATAGACAAGTGGAAGTGGATACTCTAAAATACGCAAGATAAGCGTGAGTGCTATGGATGGCGTTCTCGTAGGGAGACGGGAGCGGATCCATAGTGGTGTATTGATATGGTGAATATGTGGACTCGTGTGCGCCACCTCAAAGAGTTACTTTGCAGACGTAGTTTAGGATAGCCACCGAGTCAAAGCTGGCTTGCTGCAGTCAAACCCCACCATCCCCTTTGTTGATAATGATGCATATGTAGTTAGTTCTGATGTAAGTCTTGCTGGGTACATTTGTACTCACGTTTGCCTATTTTATGTTTTTGCAGAGAGACTTCGGTCTCACTAGTAGTTTCGCGTGGACTTCGACGTTTAGCTTGTTACCTCAGCTACGATCTTGAGCCCTCGGCAGGATCTGGTAGATAGTCAGGCTTCTCAGCCTTTTTCATTTCTAGATGTCTGTACTCAGACATGATAGCTTCCGCTTGTGCTTTGACTTGTATGCTCTGAATGTTGGGTCGTGAGACCCCTGTTTGTAATATCTCGCTCCTCGGAGCCTATTGAATAATTACTTGAGCCATAGAGTCATGTTGTGATGCCATGTTGTATTTGCACATATCGAGCATATTGTGTGTATGTTATTGAAATGCTTGGTATGTGTGGGATCTGACCATCTAGTTGTTTATCTTTAGTAGCCTCTCTTACCGGGAAATGTCTCCTAGTGTTTCCACCGAGCCATGGTAGCTCGCTACCACTCCGGAACACTTAGGCTGGCCGGCATGTGTCCTCCTTCGTTCCTGTGTCTGTCCCTTCGGGGAAATGTCACGCGATGAATACCGGAGTCCTGTTAGCCTGCTACAGCCCGGTTCACCGGAGTCCTGCTAGCCCAGTGCTACAGCCTGGATTCACTCGCTGATGACCGACACGTTCGATGCTGGGTCATGGATGCCTGTCCCTGTAAGTCTGTGCCACTTTGGGTTTATGACTAGCCATGTCAACCCGGGCTCCTTATCATATGGATGCTAGCGACACTGTCATATACGTGTGCCAAAAGGCGCAAACGGTCCCGGGCTAAGGTAAGGCGACACCCGTGGGAATACCGTGCGTGAGGCCGCAAAGTGATATGAGGTGTTACATGCTAGATCGATGTGGCATTGAGTCAGGGTCCTGACAGCGTTGGTATCAGAGCTTGACTGCCTGTAGGTTCTCCAAGCCAAACTGGTCGAAGTTGAGTCTAGAAATTCTTTAGTTATATAAGGGAATTGATTGTGGGATGGAACGTAAGGCTCTTTTTACTCCTTACACCTTATGCCTTCTGATCTGAGTCAGTCATCATCTTCTCTTCTACGGGGATTAAGAGCTAGGCTATCTCTTCTTTCTATCAGGATCACGTGTTACTAATCCGTAGACTTATAAGATTGTTGATTCAAGCCTCAGTTCAGTTCCTACTATCTTCCGTATGTTAATTTTTGATCTCGAAACCTTGATATTGTGCTTCTGAGTGGTTATGCCACCATTTTTGTGAATGTCTCAAATCTTTTCTGAGCATTTACAGCCGTTATGCTGTCCGAGTCATTCCAGGTTTCTAAATAGTCTGATGCATTTGCAAAATCCTTTTCCTCTGGTTTCGATGCTCCTTTATGCTAGCTCAATCACACTAATTGTTGGGTTGAGGTATTCTATTGCCTTGACATTATGTTGGAGTTACTATTATGGCCCTAGGTGTTTAGGGAGTCACCTAGTAATCTAGCAATGTTTTGTGTTCCCAGTGTGATGACTCTGGCCATCATTCTCGAAAGCATCCCGTGATGCTACTTAGTAGTAGGTATTCTATTTCTGGGTTTTGAACCCGAGATTCACTCTACTTACTTCATGTTGATAGTGTTTGCTAGTTCCTTCAGGATATTAGTAACTTTGCGATAGTCCTCGAGGTCCGTGGTATTTCCTTCTTCCAAATACTATGAACCGCTTATGGCAGATGTTTATTGGATCAAAAAAAAATCACAATTAGAGTACTCTTGAGGAGTTCCCCATTCATAAATCGTGACTCTGCCAGTTCTACCTTTCTGCATGGGTTATCCGGAAGAAATATGTTTAACTTGGTTCGACATACTAATCTATGCATCCACAACTCAGAAAATTATATGTTCCTTTGAGTTGTTCCCTTTAGTTGTATTCTGACCCTCGTCTATCAATTGATAGTCAAGAGTATGCGTGCGTTCGTTTATCGATGCCTATTACTCTTGTGGTCCGTCAAGCCATTCTATCGCAGAATGACTGGGAGAAACAAACTCCAGTACCTCTTCCATATCTAGGGTTGGGTCAAAGCAATTGTGCTCCGCAGATCAAAATGCCAGCCCAGCTTTTGATTCTGTTCTACCCTGAAGTATTACCGTCTTTATGTCAGGATTTTCATGAGGATTGCACCGGCTCTTGTGAATTCTTGATGTAGTGATACTTCTCGCCATCATTATTCATCCCTCGGTTCCGTGTTGTCGCAACCGGAATGCCGACAAGTGAATCGTGATGTGTGAATTCAATACTCCTAGCAACCTTGTTGCTTGGTAGTTAAAGGATAATAATTTCATTCTTAGCGTGTTGGTTTTTGAATCATCCTTCTAAGACTGATTGTGCTACCTAGTCCTTATTTAGGTGCACCCTTTGATTGATGAGTTAGGATCTTGTCAAGTCCTCACTCATTTGATCATATCGTCTTGCCCTCAAAAGCAAGATTGTTCTCGAGCTTACTAACATACCGGTGGTTCATGATTTTCTGAATATCTTCTCGGAAGTATCACCAGGTCGTCACCTGACCGTTGTGTTGAGCTCGTGATCAAGTTGGTTTCTTGTGAACCACCTTCTCTCCAAGAATCAGTGTTAGATATCCCTGAGCTAGTTGGTTAAGCTAGACAACAACTTGGAGAATTGGAAGATAAAAGCTTGCCTGACTTAGTTCGTTCCAAAGGGATATTCTTGTGTAGTGTGTGTTGAAGAAAGATGATATCTTCATCGGTTGGTCCCTGTGATCAGTTGCTGGACCTATTGTCTTATCAATCCTTTGAGTGGAGTATGGGCTATCATCCAATCAGACCAGAACCAACGATATTCGTAATGTTGTCTTACTCGTGGTTGATCCCTCGAGCATACACCATTACATCTTTGGCCTGACCAATGCTATCACTTGTTCACTTAACTATGGAATTCCTTTTAAAAGGAAACCCAAATGAATTGTTGTTGAGCCCATTGACAACATCCTTATCTCCTCCATGATTTTGTGGGACATTAAGCTAGTGTTGGAAACTTTTGAAAGCATTTTCTTCATGCTAGCTCATGAAGTATTTGTTGATGAAAGGAGTGACTTCCTTTTATACACGTGCATTTGGTGAAAGTTGCCGCCGTGAATTTGAGAAAGTTAGTTTTGCTTCCTCTGGAATCGTCCCAAGTCAGTCATGCATACGTGCGAAGTATTCTGTGGTCTGGAGACTTGCAACCTTCATTCTATATGTATATCCTAGCACACCAAGCCACTGATTGAGTTGTTCAAAGATAAAGGAGTCTGTCCAAGGTGAACTCTTTGGACTTCCACGCGTGGAGACTTCGATGTCATTAATGATGGTTCCCCCTCCTGAACTCGGTAGTGTTTTATTATAAGACTACTTTGTGGTCATGCTTGTCTTGGACATCGTGTTCACATGTTGTAGCAGAACCAGCTCATGTTTTGGAGCTTGCTATCGTAGTTCATTTTCTGAGAATCTCGCAACGTCATCTCGTCGATTTGTGTTCATTTTTCTTCCTAGACTCGATGAGTCTGGAATATCCTGACACCAACCAGATCTGAGTCTCAGGCAGATATGATGGTTGGAACATTTCCCAAGAACTATAATATTGGTCCCTCGATAAACGGTAAAGTGGATGTCGTGGCCAACACACCCAGCCGGAAGACCTATTATTGTAGTATCTTGTTTGCAGAAGTTGGCCACCTCCCCATAGGGATTTCGTAGGATTTACTCCCTAGTTGCCCCTATGGATTTTTGTGTTCCCGAAGTCCGACCTTTACCTGATGTTCTAGATACCAGACCATTTCAAGGAATGGGATACGCTAGTACATCAAGGAGAACATTAGAAGCGGAGTGCTAAATGTCTCTCGGTCGATCATCCAGATTTTATTTCCTTGGCCCCGCCAAGGGTGAAGTCTGAGAAGGTGTTATCTTCCTTTGCGTCTGCATCATCCATCATTAGCCATCATGGTAGTAAGTTGTGTTACCGGACCCTTGACACGGATGTTGGTAAAACCTTGATGAATATGGAAATGCTCAAGTTCTTGAGAGCACGCACAAGCACTACGTGTTATCATCGGCACTAACTGGGTTTGCTCTCAGTTTCCTCGGCAATGCTATGACCTTTTCAAACAGTGAATTCACTCTCTATTGTTGGGTTCTCCCCAGTTACTAGAATCATTCCCAGCATTTGCATTTTGTTCCCAGCTTGCACCGCCAATGTGCCATTCTACCATGGGTCTCCTCCATTTCCGGTGATAAGCAAATTCATCCATTATGTTGTCTTCAACAAGGTAATCCACATCATCCAAGTCCGAGTATGCCATTCTACCGACCCCCTCCAAACGATCGCTCGAGAATTGCCTTAGGCTGGTATAAAGAGTTTCAATGATCTTTGAATCAAAGGTAATTCTTTTTGCCACTTAAGGGGATATTTCTACGAGTCACCTTCCTTAAGGTGCATCGTTATGGTATCATGGAAACTTAACTCCTCGCTACGTTGACAACCGTTCACCACCTTCCTAGGTGTGGAATTGTTGTCTACCTAGTGAACCTTCGTCATCCGTTTCTTTCCACCCCTCTTGATGTGTATCTCGTGTCTCAACCCGAGAGATGGTCCTATGTATCATTCCGTGAGTTGTTCGATCTTCGAGAAGATCGACCCTTCTAGAGTCTTCTTCTTCCCCCCATGTCATGTTGACAGGATTTCTCAGAGCAAGACTTCAAGACAATGATGGTGATCGAATCAACGCTCTTATGAAGTGCACCCTGGATCGTGAAGATTATACTAGTCTGCGTTACCCTTCACCTTACCCTATGCTTGAATCTCGAGACGAGATTCTTGTTTAGTGGGGGTGAGTTGTCACATCCCTAGCTGCTGGTAGTGCTCTAGGCTAGCTTCATGTGTGCATCATGTCTATATTTTCGAAACTTGAACTGAGGAATTTTGGAAGCCTCAAAAACTTAAATAAAAAAAGAGGGGCAAAAACCCTATAAATCTCATTCATTGCTCCAAAGTGCTCTTCTTAAATGTTTGATAATTTTTGGTAAGGGTTCTGGTCCCAACCAACATATTGAACATTTTTAAGGATTTATTTTTGGGACTTTGGATTTAATTCATTAGCTATTTGAATTTGAATTATATTCATATAATTAGAATATAATTCCAAATACCCCTGAAATATTTTATAAGCTTTTGGAAAAGTCCATCTAGCAATATAAAATATTCATAGGAGTTTTTGGCATTGTTTGAATTATTTTAAATTCAAAACAGTGGCAAAATAAATTAAATAAAACAAAACAGAAGGAAAAAAATAAAACAGAGCAGAAAGCCTACCTGGGCCACTTACTCGCAGCCTACCTGGCGCCACCAACCGGCCCAGCCGGCCCAGCCCACCTCCTCCCCCTCTTGTCATCTTCCTCCTTTGCCAGGAGGACGAACAGAGGCGAGGCGTGGCGCGCGCCCGAGAGGCCTCGGCCACCTCCTGCTTCCCCCTGGCCACCTCCTGCTTCCTCTCGTCGCCCTGGACCCCGTCCGCGACGCCACTCACCCTCCCAGGCCTCGCACTCTCCCCGTGCCTTCTTCCCCCTTTCTCTGGCTCCCTCTCTCCTCCACTGAGCGGAGCCCCGTCGCCACCGACGCCGTTCGCCGCGCCCACCATGCTCCTCTCGCCTTCCCGTGTAGTCTGCAAACTCCGCCACCGCCTGTTACGTCGCCTCGAGCAAGCCCCGAGCGCTCGGACGCCCCAACTCGACCGCATCGACTCGTCTTCAAGCTTCGGTCGCCGGAGATCGCCGTCGCTGTCCCGTCGCCCCGGGCCTTCCCCGAGCACGCCGACCGTCTCTTCGTGATCTCCGTGAGCCCCTGCTTCGTTTCCCCCTAACCCCATGTCTGATTTCGAGCTCCAGCCGCTCCCTCCACCGGAGCCGAGACGCTCCGCCGCACGGGCTCGTCGCCGGTGAAGCCCCGGTGACCTTTTGGTCCCACGCATGCGTCCGTTGCACTCGTTACGTCCCGTAGAGTAAAACTAGCGCGACAACCGTCTCGTTTGCACACCGCAGCGCCGGTCCCGCGAACCCCCGAGCTCCGGCCGCCGCCGGGGTCGATGCCGCGCTCAACTCCGGCCACCCCACGCCCTCTCGTGGGTCTCCCTAGATGCGCGGGAGCACGGGCTCACTCTTGGTGCCCTCAGCGCGACCAGCCGTGGGCCGTAGCGCCGTCCCGAGCAACTCCGGCGAGGTCTCGCCGTCGCCGTGGTCGCCGGCGTCACTTGCTGACGTGGCTGGCTTAGTTAGCCACTAATCACCGCACCGTGTCACTGACACTGGGCCCCACGCCTTAATTAATCTTAGTTTATTTTCTGTTTAGTTTAACTAACCACATGGGCCCCACCCGTCAGCTTTGACCACGCTGACATGGACGTTGACCGACCCCACACGTCAGTATTGACCTGCTGACGTGTCTGTTGACCCGGCCCCACCTGCCATTGACACTAACCAGCCTCAGTCACTGACCAGTGGACCCCACTGGTCAGGTTTGACCACCAGCAGCATCTGTTGACCTGCTGACGTCATAGTGACGCAATGCTGACGCAATAAGTATTTTCTGGATTTATTATTATTCAGGAAATTTCAGAAAATGCCCTAAACTTCAATAAATCATAGAAAATTAACCGTAACTCCAAATTAAATAATTTATATATGAAAACTTATCAGAAAAATTCAAGGAATCCATCTGTACCATTTTCATGCATGTTAGAACAACTTATAGCTGCTGTTTAGCACAAATCAATTAAATGGCATTTGAATAATCACATATGGAGTTTGAATTTGAATCTTGTATTCAAACCAACTTCATTTAATCTGTTGCTAGTTGCATTAGCTCAAAACACATTCATATTGCCATGTCATGAGCATGCATCATATTGTGCATTGCATTGATTGTATTTCTTCTTTGTTGCCGGTATTGTCCCCTCTCGATAGACGTGATACCGATGATGTGATCGTTGACACTGATGAAGACTCAATGTTATCTTCAGAAGTGCCAGGCAAGCAAAACCCCCTTGTTCATTCCGATACAATCCTACTCTCTCGCTCCTGCTCTCTTTTACTGCATTAGGACAACAACGATTCACCTGTTACCTGCTGCGGTAGCTGAACCCCTTTATCCTTTGCATGACCTGTCATCGCCACAGTAAATAGATGAAACCCACTAGCATGAGTAGGAGTTGTTTGAGCCCTGTTGTGCCTACTCATTCATGCTTGTTTGTCATGCCTGCTACTGCTTAGAGTCGGGTCAGGTCTGATTCATCCGGGATGAATCAGAGGTGTGTGAACATGTCCTACTGTGTGTGAGCTAAGTGTGTGAACACGATTTGGTAAAGGTAGCGGTGAGAGGCCATGTAGGAGTACATGGTGGGTTGTCTCATTGCAGCCGTCCTCAGGAACTGAGTTCTGTGTTTGTGATCCATGATTCAGCTACTACCATACATTGGGCCCTGAAATATGACCCCGCTCGACTTCTTATTCACCCTAGTCCTCTGTCCAGGAGTTACAAGTAGTTTCTGGTGTTTGTAGCTTACTTGAGGCCGTGGATAGCGCTGACCGTAGGGGTGGGCTGTGATGCGGTAGGTACGTGGCACGGTGTACCGGATGCCCGTTTGGTATCTCGGGAACCCTGTTCACATCGTTTGGGGCTGTGAGCGAAACTCCGGCCGGATCTCCTCATGGATGGAACCCGAATAGGCGATAAACCTGGACTAGAGACTTGAGTGTTTAGGTAGGTCGTGGTCTACACCCACGTCGGCTTTCGCTTGAAGTCTGCCGAGCACATGTCGTGTGCAGACGCTAAGTGGTGGAAACATGTATGAAGAAGTACACCCCTGCAGGGTTAATATCATCTATTCAAATAGCCGTGTCCGCGGTAAAGGACTTCTGGGTTGCTTATATCAGTTCATAGACAAGTGAAAGTGGATACTCTAAAATACGCAAGATAAGCGTGAGTGCTATGGATGGCGTTCTCGTAGGGAGACGGGAGCGGATCCATAGTGGTGTATTGATATGGTGAATATGTGGACTCGTGTGCGCCACCTCAAAGAGTTACTTTGCAGTCATAGTTTAGGATAGCCACCGAGTCAAAGCTGGCTTGCTGCAGTCAAACCCCACCATCCCCTTTGTTGATAATGATGCATATGTAGTTAGTTCTGATGTAAGTCTTGCTGGGTACATTTGTACTCACGTTTGCCTATTTTATGTTTTTGCAGAGAGACTTCGGTCTCACTAGTAGTTTCGCGTGGACTTCGACGTTTAGCTTGTTACCTCAGCTACGATCTTGAGCCCTCGGCAGGATCTGGTAGATAGTCAGGCTTCTCAGCCTTTTTCATTTCTAGATGTCTGTACTCAGACATGATAGCTTCCGCTTGTGCTTTGACTTGTATGCTCTGAATGTTGGGTCGTGAGACCCCTGTTTGTAATATCTCGCTCCTCGGAGCCTATTGAATAATTACTTGAGCCATAGAGTCATGTTGTGATGCCATGTTGTATTTGCACATATCGAGCATATTGTGTGTATGTTATTGAAATGCTTGGTATGTGTGGGATCTGACCATCTAGTTGTTTATCTTTAGTAGCCTCTCTTACCGGGAAATGTCTCCTAGTGTTTCCACCGAGCCATGGTAGCTCGCTACCGCTCCGGAACACTTAGGCTGGCCGGCATGTGTCCTCCTTCGTTCCTGTGTCTGTCCCTTCGGGGAAATGTCACGCGATGAATACCGGAGTCCTGCTAGCCCAGTGCTACAGCCTGGATTCACTCGCTGATGACCGACACGTTCGATGCTGGGTCATGGATGCCTGTCCCAGTAAGTCTGTGCCACTTTGGGTTTACGACTAGCCATGTCAGCCCGGGCTCCTTATCATATGGATGCTAGCGACACTGTCATATACGTGTGCCAAAAGGCGCAAACGGTCCCGGGCTAAGGTAAGGCGACACCCGTGGGAATACCGTGCGTGAGGCCGCAAAGTGATATGAGGTGTTACATGCTAGATCGATGTGGCATTGAGTCGGGGTCCTGACAATGGGTATACAGATCCCGCTGTTGGTTATTGGCCGGAGAGCTGTCTCGGTCATGTCTGCGTGATTCCCGAACCCGTAGGGTCTACACACTTAAGGTACAATGACGCTAGGGTTATTAGGAAGACTTGTATGTGATTACCGAATGTTGTTCGGAGTCCCGGATGAGATCCCGGACTTCACGAGGAGTTCCGAAATGGTCCGGCAGTGAAGATTTATATATAGGAAGTTGACATACGGTCACCGAAAAGTTTCCGAGGCATACCGGTATTGTACTGGGGCCACCGGAAGGGTTCCGGGGGTCGGCCGGGAGGGGCCACCTCTCTCGGAGGGCCTCATGGGCCGTAGTGGGAAGGGAACCAGCCCTTAGAGGGCTGAGAACATCCCCCCTTGGGCCCTTGCGCCTAGGGTTGGGGGGGGGACCCTAAAGGGGGCGCCCCCTTGCTTGGGGGGCAAGTCCCCCCCCCCTTGGCCGCCCCCTCTAGATCTCATCTAGAGGGGGCCGGCCCCCTTCCTCCCCCCTATAAATAGAAGGGCGAGGGGAGGGCTGCATACACACGTCCAAGGCGCAGCCCCTCCCCTCCCCAACACATCTCCTCCTCCGTAAGAGCTTGGCGAATCCCTGCCGGAGTACTGCCTCTCCATCACCACCACGCTATCGTGCTGCTGTTGGAGCTCTCTTCCTCAACCTCTCCCTCCTCCTTGCTATACCAAGGCGCGGGAGATGTCTCCGCTTTGTACGTGTGTTGAACACGGAGGTGCCGTCCGTTCGGCGCTAGGATCATCGGTGATTTGGATCACAACGAGTACGACTCCATCAGCCCTGTTCTCTTGAACGCTTCCGCTCACGATCTACAAGGGTATGTAGATGCACCCCCTCTTGTTGCTAGATAACTCCATAGATTGATCTTGGTGATGCGTAGAAATTTTTTATTTTCTGCAACGATCTCCAACAGTGGCATAATGAGCTAGGTCTATGTGTAGTTTCTATGCACGAGTAGAACACAATTTTGTTATGGGCGTAGATTTTATCAATTTACTTGCCACTACTAGTCTTATCTTGTTTCGGCGGCATCGTGGGATGAAGCGGCCCGGACCGACCTTACACGTACACTTACGTGAGATAGGTTCCATCGACTGACATGCACTAGTTGCATAAGGTGGCTAGCGGGTGTCTGTCTCTCCCACCTTAGTCGGATCGGATTCGATGAAAAGGGTCCTTATGAAGGGTAAATAGAAATTGGCATATCACGTTGTGGTTTTGGCGTAGGTAAGAAACGTTCTTGCTAGAACCCTATAGCAGCCACATAAAAACATGCAAGAACAATTAGAGGACGTCTAACTTGTTTTTACAGCATATGCCTTGTGATGTGATATGGCCAAAAAGGATGTAATGAATGAAATATATGTGATGTATGAGATTGATCATGTTCTTGTAATAGGAATCATGAATTGCATGTCGATGAGTATGACAACCGGCAGGAGCCATAGGAGTTGTCTTTATTTATTGTATGACCTGCGTGTCACTGAATAACGCCATGTAATTACTTTACTTCTTTGCCAAACCATTAGCCATAGTAGTAGAAGTAATAGTTGGCGAGACAACTTCATGGAGACACGATGATGGAGATCATGATGATGGAGATCATGGTGTCATGCCGGTGACGATGATGATCATGGCGCCCCGAAGATGGAGATCAAAGGAGCAAAATGATATTGGCCATATCATGTCACTATTTGATTGCATGTGATGTTTATCATGTTTTTGCATCTTATTTGCTTAGAACGACGGTAGTGAATAAGATGATCCCTCATAACAATTTCAAGAAAGTGTTCCCCCTAACTGTGCGCCATTGCGAAAGTTCATTGTTTCGAAGCACCACGTGATGATCGGGTGTGATAGTTCCTAACGTTCATATACAATAGGTGTAAGCCAGATTTACACATGCAAAACACTTAGGTTGACTTGACGAGCCTAGCATGTATAGACATGGCCTCGGAACACAAGAGACCAAAAGGTCGAGCATGAGTCGTTTAGAAGATACGATCAACATGGAGATGTTCACCGATGATGACTAGTCCGTCTCACGTGATGATCGGACACGGCCTAGTTGACTCGGATCATGTATCACTTAGATGACTAGAGGGATGTCTATCTGAGTGGGAGTTCATTAAATAATTTGATTAGATGAACTTAATTATCATGAACTTAGTTTAAAACCTTTTGCAAAATGTCTTGTAGATCAAATGGCCCACACTTATGTCAACCTCAACTTCAATGCGTTCCTAGAGAAAACCAAGCTGAAAGATGATGGCAGCAACTATACGGACTGGGTCCGGAACCTGAGGATCATCCTCATAGCTGCCAAGAAAGCATATGTCCTAGAAGCACCGCTAGGTGAAGCACCCGTCCCAGCGAACCAAGACATTATGAACGCTTGGCAGTCGCGTGTTGATGATTACTCCCTCGTTCAGTGCGGCATGCTTTACAGCTTAGAACCGGGGCTCCAAAAGCATTTGAGCAACACAGAGCATATGAGATGTTCCAAGAGCTGAAAATGGTTTTCCAAGCTCATGCCCGGGTCGAGAGATATGAAGTCTCCGACATGTTCTATAGTTGTAAGATGGAGGAAAATAGTTCTGTCAGTGAGCACATACTCAAAATGTCTGGGTTGCACAACCGCTTGTCCCAGCTGGACATTAACCTCCCGGATGAGGCGGTCATTGACAGAATCCTTCAGTCGCTCCCACCTAGCTACAAGAGCTTTGTGATGAACTACAATATGCAGGGGATGGTGAAAACTATTCCTGAGGTATTTTCAATGCTGAAATCGGCAGAGGTAGAAATCAAAAAGGAACATCAAGTGTTGACGGTCAATAAAACCACTAGCTTCAAGAAAGGCAAGGGTAAGAAGAACTTCAAGAAGGACGACAAGGGAGTTGCCGTGCCCGGTAAACCAGTTGCCGGGAAGAAGCCAAAGCACGGACCCAAACCTGAGACCGAGTGCTTTTATTGCAAGGGGAACGGTCACTGGAAGCGGAACTGCCCCAAGTACTTAGCGGATAAGAAGGCCAGCAACACCAAAGGATCTGTGGAATAAGCGGAGACTGGCGAAGGACGAGGTGACGATGCACGTCAGGAATGGTTCCAAGGTCGATGTGATCGCCGTCGGCACGCTACCTCTACATTTACCTACGAGATTAGTTTTAAACCTCAATAATTGTTATTTAGTGCCAGCTTTGAGCATGAACATTGTATCAGGATCTCGTTTAATGCGAGATGGCTACTCATTTAAATCCGAGAATAATGGTTGTTCTATTTATATGAGAGATATGTTTTATGGTCATGCCCCGCTGGTCAATGGTTTATTCTTAATGAATCTCGAATGTGATGTTACACATATTCATAGTGTGAATACCAAAAGATGTAAGATTGATAACGATAGTCCCACGTATCTGTGGCACTGCCGCCTTGGTCACATTGGTGTCAAACGCATGAAGAAGCTCCATACTGATGGACTTTTGGAGTCTCTTGATTTCGAATCATTTGACACGTGTGAACCATGCCTCATGGGCAAAATGACCAAGACTCCGTTCTCCGGAACAGTGGAGCGAGCAACCAACTTATTGGAAATTATACATACTGATGTGTGCGGTCCAATGAGCGGTGAGGCTCGCGGTGGCTATCGTTATGTTCTCACCCTCACTGATGACTTAAGTAGATATGGGTATGTCTACTTAATGAAACACAAGTCTGAGACCTTTGAAAAGTTCAAGGAATTTTAGAATGAGGTAGAGAATCAACATGACAGAAAAATAAAGTTCTTACGATCAGATCGTGGGGGAGAATATTTAAGTCACGAGTTTGGTACGCACTTAAGGAAATGTGGAATTGTTTCACAACTCATGCCGCCTGGAACACCTCAGTGTAACGGTGTGTCCGAACGTCGTAATCGCACTCTATTGGATATGGTGCGGTCTATGATGTCTCTTACTGATTTACCGCTATCATTTTTGGGATACGCTTTAGAGACAACTACATTCACTTTAAATAGGGCACCGTCTAAATCCATTGAGACGACACTGTATGAATTATGGTTTGGAAAGAAACCTAAGCTGTCGTTTCTAAAAGTTTGGGGATGCGATGCTTATGTCAAGAAACTTCATCCTGCAAAGCTCGAACCCAAGTAGGAAAAATGCGTCTTCATAGGATACCCTAAGGAAACCATTGGGTATACCTTCTACCTCAGATCCGAGGGAAATATTTTCGTTGCCAAGAACGGGTCCTTTCTGGAGAAAGAGTTTCTCTCGAAAGAAGTAAGTGGGAGGAAAATGGAACTTGATGACGTACTACCTCTTGAACCGGTAAGTAGCGCAGCTCAGGAAGATGTTCCTGTGGTGCCTGCACCGACTAGAGAGGAAGTTAATGATGATGATCAAGGTACTTCAGATCAAGTTACTACTGAACTTCGTAGGTCCACAAGGACACGTTCCACACCAGAATGGTATGGCAACCCTATCCTGGAAATCATGTTGTTAGACAACGATGAACCTTCAAACTATGAAGAAGCGATGACGGGCCCAGATTCCAACAAATGGCTTGAAGCCATGAAATCCGAGATAGGATCCATGTATGAAAACAAAGTATGGACTTTGATAGACTTGCTCGATGATCGGCGAGCGATAGAAAATAAATGGATCTTTAAGAAAAAGACGGACGCAGATGGTAATGTTACCATCTATAAAGCTCTACTTCTCGCTAAGGGTTATCGGCAAGTTCAAGGGGTTGACTACGATGAGACTTTCTCTCCCGTAGCGAAGCTGAAGTCCGTACGAATCATGTTAGCAATTGCCGCATACTATGATTATGAGATATGGCAAATGGGCATCAAAACGACATTCCTTAACGGCTATCTTAAGGAAGAATTGTATATGATGCAGCCGGAAGGTTTTGTCGATGCTAAGAATGCTAACAAGGTATGCAAGCTCCATCGATCCATTTATGGGCTGGTGCAAGCATCTCGGAGTTGGAACATTCATTTTGATGAGATGATCAAAGCATTTGGGTTTATGCAGACTTATGGTGAAGCTTGCGTTTACAAGAAAGTGAGTGGGAGCTCTGTAGCATTTCTCATATTATATGTGGATGACATACTTTTGATGGGAAATGATATAGAACTTTTGGACAGCATAAAGGCCTACTTGAATAAGTGTTTTTCAATGAAGGACCTTGGAGAAGCTGCTTATATATTAGGCATCAAGATCTATAGAGATAGATCGAGACGCCTCATAGGTCTTTCACAAAGCACATACCTTGACAAGATATTGAAGAAGTTCAATATGGATCAGTCCAAGAAGGGGTTCTTGCCTGTGTTGCAAGGTGTGAAATTGAGCTCGGCTCAATCCCCGACCACGGAAGAAGATAAAGAAAAGATGAGTGTCATCCCCTATGCCTCGGCCATAGGGTCTATTATGTATGCCATGCTGTGTACCAGACCTGATGTAAACCTTGCCGTAAGTTTGGTTGCAAGACACCAAAGTAATCCCGGCATGGAACACTGGACAGCGGTCAAGAATATCCTAAAGTACCTTAAAAGGACTAAGGATATGTTTCTCGTTTATGGAGGTGACGAAGAGCTTGTCGTAAAGGGTTACATCGATGCTAGCTTCGACACAGATCTGGATGACTCCAAGTCACAAACCGGATACGTGTATATTTTGAATGGTGGGGTAGTAAGCTGGTGCAGCAGCAAGCAGAGCGTGGTGGCGGGATCTACATGTGAAGCGGAGTACATGGCAGCCTCGGAGGCAGCACATGAAGCAATCTAGATGAAGGAGTTCATCACCGACCTAGGCGTTATTCCCAATGCATCGGGGCCGATCACTCTCTTCCATGAAAACACTGGAGCTATTGCCCTCGCCAAGGAGCCCAGGTTTCACAAGAAGACCAAGCACATCAATCTTCGCTTCAACTCCATTCGTGAAAATGTTCAAGATGGAGACATAGATATTTGCAAAGTGCATACGGATCTGAATGTCACGGATCCGTTGACTAAACCTCTTCCGCGAGCAAAACATGATCAACACCAGTACACTATGGGTGTTCGATTCATCACAATGTAACTAGATTATTGACTCTAGTGCAAGTGGGAGACTGTTGGAAATATGCCCTAGAGGCAATAATAAAATGATTATTATTATATATTCCCTTGTTCATGATAATTGTCTATTATTCATGTTATAATTGTATTAACCGGAAACAGCGATACATGTGTGAATTCATAGACCACAACATGTCCCTAGCGAGCCTCTAGTTGGCTAGCTCGTTGATCAACAGATGGTCATGGTTTCCTGACTATGGACATTGGATGTCATTGATAACGAGATCACATCATTAGGAGAATGATGTGATGGACAAGACCCAATCCTAAGCATAGCACAAGATCGTGTAGTTCGTTTGCTAAAGCTTTTCTAATGTCAAGTATCAGTTCCTTAGACCATGAGATTGTGTAACTCCTGGATACCATAGGAATGCTTTTGGTGTACCAAACATCACAACGTAACTGGGTGACTATAAAGGTGCACTACAGGTATCTCCGAAAGCATCTGTTGGGTTGGCACGAATCGAGACTGGGATTTGTCACTCCGTATGACGGAGAGGTATCTCTGGGCCCACTCGGTAATGCATCATCATAATGAGCTCAAAGTGATCAAGTGGTTGGTCACGGGATCATGCATTATGTAACGAGTAAAGTGACTTGCCGGTAACGAGATTGAAAGAGGTATTGGGATACCGATGATCGAATCTCGGGCAAGTAACATACCGATTGACAAAGGGAATTACATGCGGGATTACTTGAATCCTCGACATCGTGGTTCATCCGATGAGATCATCGTGGAACATGTGGGAGCCAACATGGATATCCAGATCCCGCTGTTGGTTATTGGCCGGAGAGCTGTCTTGGTCATGTCTGTGTGATTCCCGAACCCGTAGGGTCTACACACTTAAGGTTCAATGACGCTAGGGTTATTAGGAAGACTTGCATGTGATTACTGAATGTTTTTCGGAGTCCCGGATGAGATCTCGGATGTCACGAGGAGTTCCGGAATGGTCCGGAGGTGAAGATTTATATATAGGAAGTTGACATACGGTCACCGGAAAAGTTCCGGGGCATACCAGTATTGTACAGGTGCCATCGGAAGGGTTCCAGGGGTCCACCGGGAGGGGCCACCTCTCCCGGAGGGCCACATGGGCCGTAGTGGGAAGGGAACCAGCCCTTAGAGGGCTGGGTGCATCCCCCCTTGGGCCCTTGCGCCTAGGGTTGGGGGGGGGGGAACCCTAAAGGGGGCGCTCCCCGTTGCTTGGCCGCCGCCCCCCTCTAGATCTCATCTAGAGGGGGCCGGCCCCCTTCCTCCTCGCCCTATAAATAGAAGGGCGAGGGGAGGGCTGCATACACACCTTCAAGGCGCAGCCCCTCCCCTCCCCAACACCTCTCCTCCTCCATAGGAGCTTGGCGAACCCCTGCCGGAGTACTGCCTCTCCATCACCACCACGCCGCCGTGCTGTTGTTGGGGCTCTATTCCTCAACCTCTCCCTCCTCCTTGCTGGATCAAGGCGCGGGAGACGTCTCCGCTCCGTACGTGTGTTGAACGCGGATGTGCCGTCCGTTCGGCGCTAGGATCATCGGTGATTTGGATCACGACAAGTACGACTCCATCAACCCCATTCTCTTGAACGCTTCCGCTCACGATCTACAAGGGTATGTAGATGCACCCCTCTCTCTCGTTGCTAGATAACTCCATAGATTGATCTTGGTGATGCGTAGAATTTTTTTATTTTCTGCAATGATCTCCAACACTCCTATACTTGTGGGTCAGCAAGACTCTTTTCTGGCGCCGTTGCCGGGGAGTGAAGCGCCTTTGGTGAGTGGAACTTGGTAAGGAAACATTTATATAGTGTGCTGAAATTTTCTGTCACTTGTTACTATGGAAAATAATCCTTTGAGGGGCTTGTTCGGTGCATCTTCGCCCCGACCAATAGAGTAAAGAGTTGCTCCTCAACCTACTAAACCTATTGAAAATGTTTATTTTTAAATTCCTTCGGGTAATGGAAACTGCTAGCTAATCCTTTTGCAGGAGATGAAACATTGCATCCCGATTTACACCTTATCTTTGTGGATGAAGTTTGTGGATTATTTCAGCTTGCAGGTATTCCCGATGATGTTGTAGAAAGAAAGGTCTTCCCTTTATCTTTGAAGGGAGACGCATTGACATGGTATAGGCTATGTGATGATACGAGATCTTGGAATTATAAACGATTGAAGTTGGAATTTCACCAGAAGTTCTATCCTATGCATCTTGTTCATCATGATCGTAATTACATATATATTTCTGGCCTCGCAAAGGAGAAAGCATTGAGCTTTGGGGAGGCTTAAGTCAATGTTATATTCATGCCCCAATCATGAGATTTCAAGAGATGTGATTATTCAAAAAATTTATGCTCAACTTTCTCTCAGTGATCGCACCATGCTCGATACTTCCTGTGCTGGTTCTTATATGTTGAAGACTACTGAATTCAAGTGGGATTTATTGGAAAGAATTAAAAACAACTCTGAAGATTGGGGTTCCGATTATGGTAAGGAGTCAGGTGTGACACCTAAGTTTGATTGTGTCAAATCTTTTATGGATACTGATGCTTTTTGTGGATTTAGCACTAAATATGGACTTGACTCTAAGATAGTAGCTTCTTTCTGTGAATCTTTTGCTACTCACATTTATCTCCCTAAGGAGAAGTGGTTTAAATATAATCCTCCCATTGAAGTAAAAGCTGTTGCACCTGTTACAGTTGAAGAAAAGACTATCACTTATAATGATCCTATCGTTCCTACTACTTATGTTGAGAAACCACCTTTTCCTGTTAGAATTAAGGATCATGCTAAAGCTTCAACTGTTGTCCGTAAGAGTAATACTAGAACATATACACCTCCTGAGCAAATTAAAGTTGAACCTAGTATTTCTATAGTTAAAGATCTCTTGGATGATAATATAGATGGGCATGTTATTTACTTCTGTGGTGAAACTGCTAATATTGTTAAACCAGATGCTAAAATAAATAGACATGTTGTAGGCATGCCTGTTATTTCTATTAAAATAGGAGATCATTGTTATCACGGCTTATGTGATATGGGTGCTAGTGCTACTGCAATACCTCATTGCTTATATAAATAAATTATGCATGATATTGCACCTGCTGAGATAGAAGAAATAGATGTTACAATTAAGCTTGCCAATAGAGATACTATTTCACCAGTTGGGATTGTTAGAGATGTTAAAGTCTTGTGTGTGAAAGTTAAATACCCTGCTGATTTTCTTGTTCTTGGTTCCCCACAAGATGAGTTTTGTCCAATTATATTTGGTAGACCCTTCTTGAATACTGTTAATGCTAAGATCGATTGCGAAAAGGATGTTGTCATGATTGGCTTGGATGATATGACTCATGAGTTTAATTTTGCTAAATTTCGTAGACAACCACATGATAAAGAACAGTCTAGTAAGGACGAAATAATTGGTCTTGCTTCTATTGCCGTGCCTCCTACTGATCCGTTAGAACAATATTTGCTAGACCATGAAAATGATATGTTTATGAATGAAAGAAGGGAAATAGATAAAGTATTCCTTCAACAGGGTCCTATTCTGAAACACAACTTGCCTTTTGAAATCCTAGGGGATCCCCCTCCACCCAAGGGTGATCCCGTGTTTGGGCTCAAACCTTTACCTAATAATCTTAAATATGCTTATCTTGATGAAAAGAAGATATATCATGTTATTATTAGTGCTAACCTTTCAGAGCAAGAAGAGGAAAGATTATTGAAAACTCTGAAAAAGCACCATGCTGCTATTGGATATACTCTGGATGATCTTAAGGCATTAGTCCCACTCTATGCCAGCATAAAATTAAATTGGACGAAGGTTCCAAACTAGTTAGAGATCATCAACGAAGGTTAAATCCTAAGATGAAAGAAGTGGTAAGAAAGGAGATACTAAAGCTCCTTGAGGCAGGTATAATTTATCCCGTTACTGATAGTGATTGGGTAAGTCCTGTCCATTGCATTCCTAAGAAGGGAGGTATTATTGTTGTTCCTAATGATAAAGATGAATTGATCCCGCAAAGAATTATTACAGGTTATAGGATGGTAATTGATTTCCGTAAATTAAATGAAGCTACTAAGAAAGATCATTACCCTTTAACTTTTATTGATCAAATGCTAAAAAGACTATCCAAACATACACATTTTTGCTTTCTAGATGGTTATTCTGGTTTCTCTCAAATACCTGTGTTTGCGGATGATCAATCAAAAACTACTTTTACTTGCCCTTTCGGTACTTTTGCTTATAGACGTATGCCTTTTGGTTTATGTAATGCACCTGCTACCTTTCAAAGATGCATGATGGCTATATTCTCTGACTTATGTGAAAAGATTTGTGAGGTATTCATGGATGACTTCTCCGTTTATGGATCCTCTTTTGATGATTGCTTGAGCAACCTTGATCGAGTTTTGCAGAGATGTGAAGACACTAGTCTCGTCTTGAATTGGGAAAAGTGCCACTTTATGGTTAATGAAGGCATTGTCTTGGGGCATAAAATTTCCGAGAAGGGTATTGAAGTTGATAAAGCTAAAGTTGATGCTATTGAAAAGATGCCATGTCCCAAGGACATTAAAGGTATAAGAAGTATCCTTGGTCATGTCGGTTTCTATAGGAGGTTCATTAAGGACTTTTCTAAAATTTCTAGGCCTCTGACTAATTTATTGCAAAAAGATATTCCTTTTGTCCTTGATGATGATTGTGTAGAAGCATTTGAAATACTTAAGAAAGCTTTGATCACTGCACCTATCATTCAGCCACTTGATTGGAATTTACCCTTTGAAATTATGTGTGATGCTAGCGATTATGCTGTAGGTGCTGTTCTAGGGCAAAGAGTTGATAAGAAATTAAATGTTATCCAGTATGCTAGTAAAACACTTGATACTGCCCAGAAAAATTATGCTACTAAAGAGTTGATAAGAAATTAAATGTTATCCAGTATGCTAGTAAAACTCTTGATACTGCCCAGAAAAATTATGCTACTACTGAAAAAGAATTGCTAGCAGTTGTATTTGCATGTGATAAGTTTAGACCTTATATTGTTGATTCTAAAGTAACTATTCACACTGATCATGCTACTATTAAATATCTTATGTAAAATAAAGATGCTAAACCTAGACTTATTAGATGGGTCCTCTTGCTCCAAGATTTGATTTGCACATTATTGATAGAAAGGGAGCTGAGAACCTTGTTGCAGACAACTTGCCTAGGTTAGAGAATGTTCTTGATGACCCACTACCTATTGATGATAGCTTTCTTGATGAACAATTAGCGGTCATTAATGCTTCTCGTACTGCTCCATGGTATGCTGATTATGCTAATTACATTGTTGCTAAATTTATACCACCTAGTTTCACATACCAACAAAAGAAAAAGTTCCTTTATGATTTAAGACATTACTTCTGGGATGACCCACACCTTTATAAAGAAGGAGTAGATGGTGTTATTAGATGTTGTGTACCTGAGCATGAACAGGAACAGATCCTACGCAAGTGTCACTCTGAACCATATGGAGGACACCACGCTGGAGATAGAACTGCACATAAGGTATTGCAATCCGGTTTTTATTGGCCTACTCTCTTCAAGGATGCACGTAAGTTTGTCTTGTCTTGTGATGAATGTCGAAGAACTGGTAATATTAGTAGGCGTCAAGAAATGCATATGAATTATTATCTTGTTATTGAACCATTTGATGTTTGGGGCTTTGATTATATGGGACATTTTCGTGCCTCCAATGGGTACAAACATATTTTAGTTGCTGTTGATTACATTACCAAGTGGGTAGAAGCTATTCCAACTAGTAGTGCTGATCATAACACCTCTATTAAGATGCTTAAAGAAGTTATTTTTCTGAGGTTTGGAGTCCCTAGATATCTCATGACTGATGGTGGTTCACATTTTATTCATGGTGCTTTCCGTAAAATGCTTGCTAAGTATGATGTTAATCATAGAATTGCATCTCCTTATCACCCACAGTCTAGTGGTCAAGTAGAATTGAGCAATAGAGAGCTCAAATTAATTTTGCAAAAGACTGTTAATAGATCTAGAAAGAATTGGTCCAAGAAACTTGATGATGCATTATGGGCCTATAGAACTGCATATAAAAATCCTATGGGTATGTTTCCGTATAAGATGGTTTATGGAAAAGCGTGTCACTTACCTCTTGAACTTGAACATAAGGCATATTGGGCCATTAAAGAGCTCAACTATGATTTCAAACTTGCCGGTGAGAAGAGGTTATTTGACATTAGGTCACTTGATGAATGGAGAACCCAAGCCTATGAGAATACCAAGCTGTTTAAAGAAAAAGTTAAGATGGCATGACAAAAGGATACAAAAGCGTGAGTGTAACGTAGGTGATTATGTGTTGCTATTCAACTCTCATTTAAGATTTTTTGCAGGAAAACTTCTCTCTAAATGGGAAGGTCCTTATATTATCGAAGAGGTCTATCGTTCCGGTGGCATAAAAATCAACAACTTCGAAGGCACAAGTCCGAGGGTGGTGAACGGTCAAAGAATCAAACACTATATCTCAGGTAATCCTATAAATGTTGAAACTAATATTATTGAAACCGCAACCCCGGAGGAATACATAATGGACACTTTCCAGAATGTTTCAGACTTCGAAAAGGAATAGGTATGTGGTACGGTAAGTAAACCGACTCCAAAACAATTCTAATGGCAATTTTCCTCCGTTTTGGAATATTTAAAAATTTATGGAAGCAAGAAGTAATCCGAGAAGGACACTAGGCCTCCACGAGGGTGGAGGGCGCGCCCACCCTTATTGGGCGCGGCCCCCTGCCTCGTGGGCACCTCGTGTGCCTCCCGAACTCCGTTTTCTTGCATGTTACTTCTTTTGGTCGGTAAAAATTCATTATATAATCTCCTGAAAGTTTTGACCACCGTATCATGCAAAAATCTTCTGTTTTCGTTTCGAGCTGTTTTTCTGACAGATCTAGAGCATCATGACGTCACCCTCCTCCAAGAACGAAGACAAGGATGCTTGGCTATTGAAGATATAGCTGAAAAGAGAAGAACTGGAGGAGATCAACAAGGATGAAGGGATCAGGAAGTACATGGAGGATCAAGCTTCGGCGGCAAAAGAAGAAAACATCCCTCAACCTTTACCTAACCTCTTTACCCCATCTAAGATTGAAGCTTTCAAGATGATTGAGTTAGCTCGTATACAAAACAAGTATCTCACATAGGAGAATATTTTATTGAAGGATCATATCGTCGCACTCAAGGGCATTATCCGCAAGTTGGAGGAGCTTTTACGATCGATGTGCGATTAACCACCATCATCATCACCGCCTTCATCACCTCCGAGGACATAATCACATGGGTATGGGCACTCCCCTTGGCAACTGCCAGGCTTGGGGGAGGATCCCCGGTATCATATCACCATCACACTCCTATCTTTACAGTTTTTCTTAGTTCGATCCTTTTGGTAATATCTAGATCTAGTAGAATAAAGTCCTGGTATGAATTAGTTTTTAGTTTTGCTTTGTGATCCTTCTATGTAACCAAGTCCGTGAGCTATCTATAATAAAGATTAGTGTTGAGTTAAGGGCTTTGCTATCTTGCCATGATCTTAAGAAAATAAAAATAAATAAAAAAGTTCATATTGATCTTATGGATAGTAATGACTTTACACATAGAAAGTACGAGGCATAAAAGTTGTTGAGAGTTGGCAAACATAGTTTTGGTCATCGTTGCAATTAATAGGAAGTAATAAGGAAAGAGATGTTTTCATATATAAATATACTATCTTGGACATCTTTTATAATTGTGAGCACTCATTAAAGTATGACATGCTAAAGAGTTGATGTTGGACAAGGAAGACAACGTAATGATTTATGTTTTCTCACATCTCAGTCAAATTATATTGTCATGGATCATTCAACATGTTTAGCTTGCCTTTCCCCCTCATGCTAGCCACAAATTCCTTGCACCAAGTAGAGATACTACTTGTGCTTCCAAATATCCTTAAACCCAGTTTTGCCATGAGAGTCCACTCTATCTACCTATGGATTGAGTAAGATCCTTCAAGTAAGTTTTCATCGGTGCAGGAAATAAAAATTGCTCTCTAAATATGTATGACTTATTAGTGTGAAGAAAATAAGCTTTATACGATCTTGTTATGGAAGCAATAAAAGCGACGGACTGCATAATAAAGGTCCATATATAAGTGGCAATATAAAGTGACGTTCTTTTGCATTAAGATTTTGTGCATCCAACCATAAAAGCGCATGACAACCTCTGCTTCCTTTACTTTATGCAAGAGTCAAGGTGATCTCCACCTTTCCCTTTTTCATTTTATCCTTTGGCAAGCACCTCGTGTTGGAAAGATCCTGATACATATATCAAATTGGATGTTCCTTAGCATGAACTATTATTGTTGACATTACCCTTAAGGTAAAACGTTGGGAGGCAACACTATAAGCCCCTATCTTTCTCAGTGTCTGATTAAAACTCCATAACCATAAGTATTGCATGAGTGTTAGCAATTGTAGAAGACTATATGATAGTTGAGTATGTGGACTTGCTGAAAAGCTCTATTCTTGACTCTCTCTGATGTTACGATAAATTGCAATTGCTTCAACGACTGAGATTATAGTTTGTTAGTTTTCAATGAAGCTTCTGAACCATACTTGACATTGTGAATAGATTGTTACTTGAGAGTAAGAAATCATATGACAAAATCTATATATGTTGCTGTTGTAAGAATGATCATGATGCCCTCATGTCCATATTTTATTTTTATCGACACCTCTATCTCTAAACATGTGGACATATTTCTCGATATCGGCTTTCGCTTGAGGACAAGCGAGGTCGAAGCTTGGGGGAGTTGATACGTCCATTTTGCATCATGCTTTTATATCAATATTTATTGCATTATGGGCTGTTATTACACGTTATGTCACAATACTTATGGCTATTCTCTCTTATTTTACAAGGTTTATCATGAAGAGGGAGAATGCCGGCAGCTGGGATTCTGGCTGGAAAAGGAGTAAAATTGGAAACCTATTCTGCACAGCTCCAAAAGTCCCGCAACTCCACGGAAGTCATTTTTGGATTTAATAAGAATTATTGAGCAAAGAAAGTACCAGAGGGGGACCACACCCTGGCCACGAGGGTGGGGGGCGCGCCCACCCCTACTGGGCATGCCCCCTGTCTCGTGGGCCCCCTGGTGGCCCTCCGGTGCCCATCTTCTGCTATAGTAGGTCTTTTACCCTGGAAAGAAATCATAAGCAAGCTTACGAGACGAAACTCCGCCACCATGAGGCGGAACCAATCTAGGGCTCCGGCGGAGCTGTTCTGCCGGGGAAACTTCCCTATGAGAGAAGGAAATCATCACCTTCGTCATCACCAACGATCCTCTCATCGGGAGGGGGTCAATCTCCATTAACATCTTCATCAGCACCATCTCCTCTCAAACCCTAGTTCATCTTTGTATCCAATCTTGTATCCAAAACCACAAATTGGTACGTGTGGGTTGCTAGTAGTGTTGATTATTCCTTGTAGTTTATGCTAATTGGTTTACTTGGTGGAAGATCATATGTTAAGATCCTTAATGCATATTAATATCCCTTTGATTATGAACATGAATATTCTTTGTGAGTAGTTACGTTTGTTCTGAGGACATGGGTGAAGTCTTGCTATTAGTAGTCATGTGAATTTGGTATTCGTTCGATATTTTGATGAGATGTATGTTGTCTCTCCTCTAGTGGTGTTATGTGAACGTTGACTACATGACACTTCACCATTATTTGGGCCTAGAGGAAGGCATTGTGAAGTAATAAGTAGATGATGGGTTGCTAGAGTGACAGAAGGCATTGTGAAGTAATAAGTAATAAGTATATACAATCTGAAAGTTTGCAGTCGTCGGCTTCAGCCCCCTCGCGTACAATGCGGGGGTGTTCGGAAAAGCACTTGATCACACTTGGCCCAACGTCTTGGGCCGTTAAGGAGGTGTTAGTGCGGCGAACTAGGCAATCGGACTATAGAGCTTTAACACTTTCACTTAGCCATAGGAGTTTGATGGTGGGGCTACTATATAGCCCTTGGTATGTCCGCGGTTATCCGAATACGGTGCGTCTACATACGTGACCGGCAAGACAGTCCTTCGTTAATGCGGAGGAATCGAAAAGATTCCGCTGAGTCATCGAGTGGTTGACCATCTCTCGCCTTATCATGACTTTCAGTTTTCGGCTTTCTCTACTGAGGTGCTCGTCCAGATGAACCAGGGCACAATCGCAGTTGTTCTCCCTTTACCAACTTAGCTAATAGAGCAGAACGTAAGGTAGCAAGCACAGGAGCCGGGCAAACCCAACTATTGACAAAAGACATGATTCAGAGTTGATGCATATAAGGCCAAACTCGCGACGCCAAACACTCCCGAAGGTGTTCGGACTTTTCAACATACACCGGGCTGAATATAGCCCCTGGTAATGAACCCTGGATTCAAGGCACATGTGGCAATCCGACGTGAGGAAAGAGCGCCTGTGGTGAGAGCATAAATCTCAAAACACAATACAGGCTGCTTCTATAACATCCACTTTAGTATGGCGAACCATATGTTTAGAGATAATGCCGATATCTTTCTTGGACATTTTACATGCCAGGAAAGTATAAAACAAAAAGAGATAATATAAAAGGTTTACACAGGGCCTTAATCTAAAAAGAAACCTTAATACGGGCCCCTGCTGCACGTCTGCGCCTTTGTCTCCGTTTGAAGTGTCCTTGAAGGGTATAGCATGATGGCCATCTGTATTTTTTAAAAAAAAAACTAGGTAAAAGAATCTGTTGTGGCCGTGAGTAAAGTTGGTTTGTTTTAATGAACCGTGAAATATAGCTTCTTGAGTCCGAATAGGGTCGAGCCGAACTATGAACTTTTTGCGTGCAGTGTGTCCCCGTCGCCACCCAAGGGGTTTGAGTGCATATTTATGTATACGTGGCACGTGTGCTGTCTCCTTATGGGGCGGTCGATGGGAGCATAGCTGCTAAATGATCTCAAGTTTATCTGAGCTGCCGCACTGAGGTGTGCACCGAACACGTTTAGTTGTGTCCGCGGTCTTCAAGACCGATGAGCTGCTCGGCTTGAATAGGCCGTTTCGCGCTTCGACTGCTAGAGCCACCACGTATTCTTCTGTACAAAGAGAGCACTCCATATTTCCGCTGATCGTGATGATGCCACATGGTCCAGGCATCTTGAGATTTAAATAAGCATAATGCGGGACTGCATTAAAATGGGTGAAGGCCGTTCTTCCGAGTAGTGCATGATAGCCACTTTGGAACGGAGCTATGTCGAAGATTAACTCTTCGCTTCGAAAGTTATCAGGAGAGCCGAATACGACTTCCAATGTTATAGAGCCCATGCAGCAGGCTTCTATGCCCGGTATAACTCCTTTAAAGATAGTGCTGCTTGGCTTGATTCTTGATGGGTCTATCCCCATCTTGCGGACAGTGTCCTGATATATCAGATTGAGACTACTGCCGCCGTCCGTGAGGACTCGGGTGAGTTGGTATCTGTCGATTATTGGGTCGAGCACTAAGGCAGCCGAACCCCCGTGTCAGATACTAGTTGGATGATCCCTGCGATCAAAAGTGATCGGACAGGCCGACCATGGGTTGAATTTGGGGCGACTGGCTCGACAACATATATGTCTCGGAGTGCGTGTTTGTGCTCCCTCTTTGGGATGTGAGTGACATAGATCATGCTCACTATTTTGATCTCCGCTGGAGATTTCTTCTGTCCCCCCGTGTTCGGTTGGCGAGATTCGTCCTCGTCTTGGCTTTGAGGTCCCTTCCCTCTATGTTCGGCATTGAGCTTGCCGGCCTGCTTGAAGACCCAACATTCTCGGCTGGTATGATTAGCTGGTTTATCGGGAGTGCCGTGAATCTGGCAGGGCCTGTCTAGAATTTTATCCAGGCTGGATTGACCATATCTGTTGCCTTTAAAGGTCTTCTTCCGTTGACCGGGTCTGGAGCCCCTGGATCCGATGTTTACAGCTGTATTGTCTGGGCTTTTTTCATTGTTTCGACGTTTGTTTTTATTGCTTCGTGGCTTTCCATTGCCATCCCTGACTTTGGATGTGCCAGGATCGCTGGTGCTGCTACGAGCCAACCAGATGTCTTCACCCGCACAAAAACGGGTCATGAGTGTAGTTAGGGCTGCCATTGTCCTTGGCTTTTCTTGGCCGAGGTGCCTGGCTAGCCATTCATCCCGGACACTGTGTTTGAAGGCCGCTAAGGCTTCAGCGTCTGGACAGTTGATGATTTGGTTCTTCTTAGTGAGAAACCGGTTCCAAAGCTTGCGGGCTGACTCTCCGGGTTGTTGGATTATGTGACTTAGGTCGTCTGCATCCGGAGGTCGGACATAGGTCCCTTGAAAATTAGCCCGAAAAGCATCCTCAAGTTCCTCCCAGCTTCCAATGGAATTTTCAGGGAGGCCTTTCAGCTAGTGCCGAGCTGGTCCTTTCAGTTTGAGGGCTAAGTATTTGATGGCATGGAGATGATCTCCGCGAGCCATGTGTATGTGAAGAATAAAGTCTTATATCCAGACCGCAGGGTCTGTTGTTTCGTCATATGCCTTGATGTTTACGGGTTTAAACCTTTCTGAAAATTCGTGGTCCAGCACCTCATCAGTGAAGCACAGGGGGTGTGCGGCACCCTTGTATTTGGATGTGTCGTGGCGTGGGTCCGACGGTTGTAATGTTCGGTGTTGGTTCCGAACTTGTAAATGACCGACATATTTTGCTTGATAGTCATGATCTTGTGTAGGAGCACGTTCCCTGGATCCATAGATGGACCTGGTTCTGCCAGCCTTTTTGTCCAGGTCATCACGTAGGTCATGTTTCTGGTCCTAGGTCGCAACCTCCCTTCCTTTGCGGGGAGGGGGTGCGGGTTTGTGTGTGGCGTTGCTAGCCGCTCTGTCTCAACCACGAGGTGGTCGGTCCGGTTTGTCGATCGTATTATTTTTCAATGGTATGGGCACAATAGCCTCGTCGTCAAATTCGGGCAGCAGTTTACGCTTAGGATAGCTCTTTGTTTGGCGATTACCACTATATTTTTCCTCAGTATCGAGCACTTCGTTCCATCTATCATTAAGCGTATCCTGTGCGGCTTTAAGACGTTGCTTCTGCTTCTTCAAGCTCCTCGCAGTGGCAATAAGTCTCTGGTGGAGGCGCTCTTGTTCCAAGGGTTTTTCTGGGACGATGAATGTATCGTCACCAAGACTGATCTCCTCTTCGGAGACAGGTTGATAATTGGTATCTTTGGCGCCGCTGTGATCGTACGGCGGCCCCGGACTGTGTTCACCGTCTTCTTGCTTGTCCTGCTCCATTGCTGGATCTACGGGGTCTTCATTCTCTTCGGCGTCGTCTGGAGTATCGCCTTCTCCTGTGATGGTGTTGTTGTTTTTGCTATGGCGTGGTTTAGAGCGGCGCCGCTGACATCAGTGCTTTGGCTGCTTCTCAGGAGGTTTATCCTTGACTAGATCTTTTTTGCCATCGCTGTTGTTTTCTTTGGGTGTATCCACCATGTATATGTCGTATGAGGAGGTGGCTGTCCAGCGCCCTGTAGGCAGTGGTTCCTGTTCTTCTCCGGCATCGTCATCCATACCTTCGATGTCTTCGGAGTCGAAATCAAGCATGTCGGTTAAGTCTTCGATAGTGGCTATCAAGTGGGTGGTGGGTGGGAGACGAAGAATCTCCTAACATGGAGAGGGATTTCAATGAGCTTAACACATCACCTAGGGGTGAGTGTTGGAAGATTTCCACGGAGCTAAACTCCAAGATCGGCACCCACTCAGATTCGATGGGTGCGGGTACACGTGGTCCGGAACCTATAGCCGGAGACGAGTCCGAGGTTCCGGTGACACATGCCTCGTTCGAGGTTGGATCTGTGTTCGGCTCCAACGCTGTTGGGTCTACGGCTTCCGTGGAGGGGTTGAGCTTCCCGTCTTCGGACGACGCGATCTACTCCGGATCTGAAGCCAGAGCAGTTACAGGCACTATCTCCTGAGTGTAGCCAGATGATAGATTTAGGTCATGTTCATCGTGGTGGCGAGGGGCAGCTGTCAGGGGCTCGAATCTATCGAAGATCAAGTCTCCATGGATATCGGCCACAAAATTAAGGCTTCCAAATCTGACCAGATGGCCAGGGGCGTAGCCATCGATCTGCTCTAGATGGCCAAGCGAGTTGGCCCGGGGAGAAAGATCTTCCCCTAGGTTGCGCTGTTGTAGATGATTGATGGAGCCATCAAGTCTTATGATGACGACGCAGTGGACCTCTAAATGAAAGCACCAATGTTGGTGTCAAAACCGGCGGATCTCGGGTAGGGGGTCCCGAACTGTGCGTCTAAGGCTAATGGTAACAGGAGGCAGGGGACACAATGTTTACCCAGGTTCGGGCCCTCTCTACGGAGGTAATACCCTACTTCCTGCTTGATTAATCTTGATGAATGTGAGTATTACAAGAGTTGATCTACCACGAGATCGTAATGGCTAAAAACCCTAAAAGCTAGCCTATGATTATGATTGTTCCCGTCCTACGGACTAAACCCTCCGGTTTATATAGACACCGGAGGGGGCTAGGGTTACACAGAGTCGGTTACAGAGAAAGGAATCTACATATCCGAATCACCAAGCTTGCCTTCCACGCAAAGGAGAGTCCCATCCGGACACGGGACGAAGTCTTCTATCTTGTATCTTCATAGCCCAACAGTCCAGCCCATTCATATAGTCCGGCTGTCCGAGGACCCCTTAATCCAGGACTCCCTAAGCCACGCCCCCACCCCTAGTCCAATTCGGCTTGGGATTGGGGGGGGGGGGGCGTGCCTCCACCTGGCCATCGGCCTCCTCTCTCCACTAGGGCCCATGAAGGCCCATTAGTCCCCTCGGGGGGTTCCGGTAACCTCCCGGTACTCCGAAACTTATCCGATACTTCCTGAAACCATTCTGGTGTCCGAATGTAACCTTCCAATATATCAATCTTTACCTCTCGGCCATTTCGAGACTCCTCGTCATGTCCATGATTTCATCCGGGACTCCGAACAAACTTTGGTCACCAAAACACATAACTCATAGTACAAATCGTCATCGAAGGTTAAGTGTGCGGACCCTATGAGTTTGAGAACTATGTACACATGATCGAGACACATCTCCAATCAATAACCAATAGCGGAACCTGGATGCTCATATTGTCTCCTACATATTCTACGAAGCTCTTTATCGGTCAAACCACACAACAACGTACATTGTTCCCTTTGTCATCGGTATGTTACTTGCTCTATATTCGATCGTCGGTATCATCATACCTAGTTCAATATCATTACCGAAAAGTCTCTTTACTCATTCTGTAATGCTTCATCCCGCAACTAACTCATTAGTCACATTGCTTGCAAGGCCTATAGTGATGAGCATTACCGAGAGGGCCCAAAGATACCTCTCCGATACACGGAGTGACAAATCCTATTCTCGATCTATGCCAACCCAACAAACACCTTCGGAGACACCTGTAGAGCATCTTTATAATCACCCAGTTACGTTGTGACGTTTGATAGCAAACAAGGTGTTCCTCCAGTATTCGGGAGTTGCATAATCTCATAGTCAGAGGAACATGTATAAGTCATGAAGAAAGCAATAGCAATAAAACTTAATGATAATTATGCTAAGCTAATGGACGGGTCTTGTCCATCACATCATTCTATAATGATGTGATCCCATTCATCAAATGACAACACATGTCTATGGTCAGGAAACATAACCATCTTTGATTAACGAGCTAGTCAAATAGAGGCATACTAGGGACACTTTGTTTTGTCTATGTATCCACACATGTACTAAGTTTCCGGTTAATACAATTCTAGCATGAATTATAAACATTCATCATGATATAAGGAAATATAAATAACAACTTTATTATTGCCTCTAGGGCACATTTCCTTTAGTCTCCCACTTGCACAAGAGTCAATAATCTAGATTACATAGTAATGATTCTAACACCCATGGAGTCTTGGTGCTGATCATGTTTTGCTTGTGGAAGAGGCTTAGTCAACGGGTCTACAACATTCAGATCCGTATGTATGTTGCAAATCTCTATGCCTCCCTCCCTTGACTTGATTGCGGATGTAATTGAAGTGTCTCTTGATGTGTTTGGTTCTATTGTGAAATCTGGATTTCTTTGCCAAGGCAATTGCTCCAGTATAGTCACAAAAGGTTTTCATTGGACCCAACACACTAGGTATGTCACCTAGATCGGATATGAACTCCTTCATATAGACTCCTTCATTTGCTGCTTCCGAAGCAGCTATGTACTCTGCTTCACACGTAGATCCCGCCACGACGCTCTACTTGGAACTGCACCAACTGACAGCTCCACCATTCAATATAAATATGTATCTCGTTTGCGACTTAGTGTCATCCGTATCTGTGTCAAAGCTTGCATCAAGGTAACCATTTACGACAAGCTCTTTGTCACCTCCATAAACGAGAAACATATCCTTAGTCCTTTTTAGGTATTTCAGGATGTTCTTGACCTATGTCCAGTGATCCACTCCTGGATTACTTTGGTACCTCCCTGCTAAACTTATAGCAAGGCACACATCAGGTCTGATACACAACATTGCATACATGATAGGACCTATGGCTGAGGAATAGGGAATGACTTTCATTTTCTATGTATCTTCTGCAGTGGTCGGGCATTGAGTCTGACTCAACTTCACACCTTGTAACATAGGCAAGAACCCTTTCTTTGACTGGTCCATTTTGAACTTCTTCAAAACATTATCAAGGTATGTGCTTTTTGAAAGTCCAATTAAGCGTCTTGATCTATCTCTATAGATCTCGATGCCCAATATATAAGCAGCTTCACTGAGGTCTTTCATTGAAAAATTCTTATTGAAGTATCCTTTTATGCTATCCAGAAATTCTGTATTATTTCCAATCAACAATATGTCATCCACATATAATATTAGAAATTCTACAGAGCTCCCACTCACTTTCTTGTAAATACAAGCTTCTCCAAAAGTCTGTATAAAGCCATATGATTTGATCACATTATCAAAGCATATATTCCAACTCCGAGAGGCTTGCACCAGTCCATAAATGGATCACTGGAGTTGCACACTTTGTTAGCACCTTTTGGATCAACAAAACCTTTTGGTTGCATCATATACAACTCTTCTTTAAAAAATTGCAGTAGTTCTCCTGGTGCCGCGTTAGCCAATGATACGGAACGTAAGGCAGCAAAGCACAGGAGCCGGGCAAACCCAACATTTGACCAAAGACATGATTCGGAGCTGATGCATATAAGGCCTAACTCGAGACGCCGAACACTCCCGAAGGTGTTCGGTCTTTACAATAGCGGGCAAAACAATGCCCTAAGCCCCTTGTGTCTAGGTACGGGCAAGTTCTTCTGGCGCGGCCGATGCCAAAACGCCAGGCTCCACTCTGGTTATAATGGGAAACCAGGGGATTATAGCAACAAGAGACAGTAAGAAAGGTTTACGTAGGGTCTTAGTCTGAAAAGAGTCCTTGCAACGGGTCCCTACTGCACGTCTGCGCCTGTGTCTCCGTTGTGCCGTATCCTGGACGGGTGTGCACGCTGTTCATTTGTAAAAAGAGAGGAACTTAGTTTGAAAAGAAATCGTGCGAGAAATTGCATAAGAAATTGAAATATAGATTAATACAGCTGAGCCTATGCTAGCTCATCATGGCTTATATGTACAAACCCTTGTGAAGGGGTGTGTGGCTAGCTAGCCCCTAGCTTATTTATTCCGGACTCGTCCAGCCGTGTCCGGGGTCTCAGGCGACCTTTTAATGAAATGATGCCACGTGGACTGGGCATTTTAAGCGTAAGAGACGCGTAATGTGGTATTGCATTGAAGCGGACGAAAGCTTCCCGTCCCAGTGATGCTTGATAGCTACTTTTAAATGGGGCGACATGAAAGGTTAGCTTTTCTCGTCGGAAGTTGTCAGGTGACCCGAACACAACTTCTAGTAATAATGAAATTTTCCACCTGGCGTAAGGGCCTGACGCTACTCCGGCATCATCGTCCATACCGTGGATGTCTTCGGAGTCGTAGTTTAGTACGTCGGTTAGATCGTCGACGGTGGCTACGAAGTGGGTGGTGGGTGGGCTCTGAATTTCTTCATTGTCTGCGTCCCGACCATCCTGGCCGTAGTTCGGCCAGGGCTCTCCGGATAATGAGAGATGCTTCAGCGAATTTAAGATATCACCGAAGGGTGAGTGCTGAAAGGTGTCCGCAGCGGTGAATTCCATGATCGGCGCCCAATCGGATTCGACTAGCAGGGGCGCAGGAGGTTCGGAGTCCGGCAGAGAGTCCGGCACCTCGGAGTCATGAGCTTTATGCGGGACAAGGTGAGTTTTCGGCTCCATCGCCGTAGAAGTTGCAGCTCCCGAGGCGGTGTCCAGCCATCCGTCCTCGATCTGAGCGATCGGCTCCGGACTATGGGTCGGAGCGGATTCGTGTGCGGCCTCCAAGGTGCTGTCCGGCGGCAAAGTTAGGTCGTGCCCATCGTGACATCGCGACACGTTCGGCTGTGGCTCAGATCCATCGAAGATCAAGTCCCCGCGGATATCGGCCGTGAAGTTTAGGCTTCCAAACCTGACCTGACGGCCAGGGGCATAGCTTTCGATCTGCTCCAGATGGCCAAGTGAGTTGGCCCGCAGTGCGAAGCCGCCGAATACGAAGATCTGTCCGGGGAGAAAAGTCTCACCCAGGACTGCGTCGTTGTAGATTGAAGAGGCCATCAAGCCTATCGGTGACGACACAGAGGAACTCTCAATGAAAGCACCAATGTCGGTGTCAAAACCGGCGGATCTCGGGTAGGGGGTCCCGAACTGTGCGTCTAGGCGGATGGTAACAGGAGACGAGGGACACGATGTTTTACCCAGGTTCGGGCCATCTTAATGGAGGTAAAACCCTACGTCCTGCTTGATTGATATTGATATTGTGGATGTTTACAAGAGTGGATCTACCACGAGATCAAGGAGGCTAAACCCTAGAAGCTAGCCTATGGTATGATTGTTGTTGTCCTACGGACTAGAGCCATCCGGTTTATATAGACACCGGAGAGGGCTAGGGTTACATAGAGTCGGTTACAATAGTAGGAGATCTACATATCCGTATCGCCAAGCTTTCCTTCCACGCCAAGGAAAGTCCCATCCGGACATGGGGCGAAGTCTTGAATCTTGTATCTTCATAGTCTTGGAGTCCGGTCAATGATGATAGTCCGGCCGATGATAGTTCGGCTGATGATGGTAGTCCGGCTATCCGGACACCCCCTAATCCAGGACTCCCTCACCACCCAACACCGAAGGCTACCGCTGCTATGATCCTATCTCACATCGGGTGATCACTTCTCGACACGTTTACTTTTGTGAGATGGTTTTTCCATTTTAGCAGGTGCCTTTGGATGTCGCGGCCTTTCCCGCTCCCGGTGACGGCCGCCCACGTGCCTCTCTTGGGCCACCTCCCGGTTTTGAGGGTGCCTCCCACGCCACGGGTCGAGTTACTCCCCGCTTGGCTGCCTCAGGGGCCGCACCCCCCAGCGCCCTTGGCGTCCTTGCATGCGGTGGCCTCTCCCGCGGCGGCCTCGCCGGCGGCCTCACCCACGGTATCGGCGGTAGCGGGCTCTTCTTCGTCATCGCCCGTTGCTGCCCCGGACCCGCTGTCCCACCCGATGACTCGCTCTCGGGCTGGTACTCTCCGGTTGAGCATGCGGTACCCCAGCGATGAGTACCTTCTCGCTGCTTCCATCTCCGAGCCGTCCCCTCTCCCATCGTCAGCTCGAGACGCCCTTTGGGATCCTCATTGGCTCGCTGTGATGCAGGAAGAGTTCAACACGCTCCAGCGGAACCGCACCTGGCAGCTTGTCCCTCGGCCGCTTCGTGCCAACATCATCACGAGTAAGTGGGTCTTTCGGCACAAGACTCGTTCGGATGGAACTCTCGAGCACTACAAAGCTCGCTGGGTGGTTCCGGGCTTTCGACAATGTGCAGGTGTGGACTTCACCGACACCTTTGTCCCGGTTGTTAAACCAGGCGCGACCCACACCGTGCTTAGCTTGCCGTCTCCAGAGCTTGGCATGTGCATCAGTTGGACGTTTCCAGCGCCTTCTTGCACGGCCACCTCGCTGAGCAGGTGTTCTGTGAGCAGCCCACACTACAAAAAAAGACACATCCGTGACATTTTGGGCTGAACGAATTTTTTCTGTCATACTTATGACACTTCTATGATGATAATTGTGACAAAACCCGGTATCATCATAGATGTGTTGGGATCCTACTTCTGTGACAAAAAATCAGGACAAAAAATGGGCTTTTCGTCCTGTGAGGGCCGGAGACGCAGCTGCATGATATTCTTTGGGCCGTCCATGATGGAAAAACCGTGGTAGAAGCGAGGGCGAGGAAAATTTCGGGGTGGTCCCGGTTACGGTGGGTGGTCCGGGCCGAGCGATGCACGGAGGTTTGCGCATTTCTCTCGTACACGTACGCGCGTGTGTGCAAGGCGTTGGGCTCTAACTAAACCCGAGCGAGGCGTTGGGCTCTAACTGAACACGAGCAATTGCACTGCAGGCTACGCATTACTGAACCCGATCCATTGATCGATGGCTGCTAACTGAACCCGATCGAGCGATTCCTTCGCTACTGCTGCTAACTGAAGCCGATCGATGCTGCCTCTAGATGAACAGTGAGGGTTGCAGGGGGTAGATGAACAGTGAGTGGTGGGGTGGATGAACAGGACCCTGTGGTGTTGCCTCTAGATGAACAGGACCCCGATTGATCGAGCCGGTTGGGGCTGGATGAATAGGACCCCGTGGAGGGCTGGACGAACAGGACGACCTCGTGGAGGGCTGATACGTCTCCAATGTATCTATAATTTATGAAGCATTCGTGCTATTTTATTATCTGTTTTGAATGATTATGGGCTTTATTATACACTTTTATATTACTTTTGGGACTAACCTATTAACCGGAGGCCCAGCCCATATTGCTGTTTTATTGCCTGTTTCAGTATTTCGAAGAAAAGGAATATCAAACAGAGTCCAAACGGAATGATACCTTCAGCAGCGTTATTTTTGGGAAGAATATCACTCAGGTGACTTGGAGTTCACGTCAGAAGAGCCTCGAGGAGGCCACGAGATAGGAGGGAGCCCCCTACTGGGCGCGCCCCCCTATCTCGTGGGCCCCTCGAGCACCCCCCGACCGACTTCTTTCGCCTATATAAGCCTACGTACCCTAAAAGCATCGAATATCAATATAGATGAGGAGTTCCGCCACCTCAAGCCTCTGTAGCCACCAAAAACCTCTCGGGAGCCCTTCCCGACACCCTGCCGTAGGGGGGATCCATCACCGGTGGCCATCTTTATCATCCCGACGCTATCCATGACGAGGAGGGAGTAGTTCACCCTTGGGGCTGAGGGTATGTACCAGTAGCTATGTGTTTGATCTCTCTCTCTCTCTCGTGTTCTCTCTCGTGTTCCCTCTATGGCACGATCTTGATGTATCCCGAGCTTTGCTATTATAGTTGGATCTTATGATGTTTCTCCCCCTCTACTCTCTTGTGATGAATTGAGTTTTGCCTTTGAAGTTATCTTATCGGATTGAGTCTTTTATGAGAACACTTGATGTATGTATTGCCGTTCTTATCTGTGGTGACAATGGGATATCACGTGCCACTTGATGTATGTTTTGGTGACCAACTTGCGGGTTCTGCCCATGAACTTATGCATATGGGTCGACACATGTTCTTGACTCTCCGGTAGAAACTTTGGGACACTCTTTGAAGTACTTTGTGTTGGTTGAATAGATGAGTCTGAGATTGTGTGATGCATATCGTATAATCATGCCCACGGATACTTGAGGTGACAATGGAGTATCTAGGTGACATTAGGGTTTTGGCTGATTTGTGTCTTAAGGTGTTATTCTAGTACGAACTCTTGAATAGATTGATCTAAAAGAATAACTTTGAGGTGGTTTCGTACCCTACCATAATCTCTTCGTTTGTTCTCCGCTATTAGTGGCTTTGGAGTGACTCTTTGTTGCATGTTGAGGGATTTTTATATGATCTATCTATGTTATTATTGTTGAGAGAACTTGCACTAGTGAAAGTATGAACCTTAGGCCTTGTTTCCTATCATTGCAATACCGTTTACGCTCACTTTTACCACTTGTTACCTTGCTGTATTTATAATTTCAGATTACAAATACCTTTATCTACCATCCATATTGCACTTGTATCACCATCTCTTCGCCGAACTAGTGCACCTATACAATTTACCATTATATTGGGTGTGTTGGGGACACAAGAGACTCTTTGTTATTTGGTTGCAGGGTTGTTTGAGAGAGACCATCTTCATCCTACGCCTCCTACGGATTGATAAACCTTAGGTCATCCACTTGAGGGAAATTTGCTACTGTCCTACAAACCTATGCACTTGTAGGCCCAACAACGTCTACAAGAAGAAGGTTGTGTAGTAGACATCAAGGGCTAGACGAATAGTAGATGGTGGAGGGGTGGATGAACAGTAGCCCATGGAGGGGTGGTTGAACAGGAGCCCGTGGAGAGGGGTGGTTGAACAGTGGCCGGGGGAGTAGCGCGCGGTGGAGGCTAGATGAACAGGAGCCCGTGGATGAACAATCGTAGGTGGAGGCTGGAGGAGGTCGACGGTGGATGAACAGTAGCCCGTGGAGGCTAGAGGAGGTCGATGGTGGAGATAAACAATATCCCGTGGAGTCCCATTTTGCGGTACACCACACCCCTCCCGATGAACAGGACCCCTGTTTCGATCGTAGCGCTCCAACACAAGTCCATTTCCTCCATTTTGCGGTACGCCACACCCCTCCTGATCAACAGGACCCCGTTTCGACCGTAAGAGGTCCAACACATGTCTGTTTCCTCCGTTTTGCGGTACACCAGACCCCTCCCGATGAACAGGATCCCGTTTCGAACATGGCCGGTCGAACACAAGGCCGTTTCCTCCGTTCTGTGGTACGCCAGGCCTAGTTTCCATCGCCTGTTCCGTCCAAGCCGGTTGGCTCACATGCGTTCCGTTGCCTCCCGATGAACACGACGCATTCCGTTGCCTCCCAATGAACACGACGCATTCCATTGCCTCCTCATGAACACAACGCATTTCGTTGCCTCCCCCTGAACACGACGCATTCCGTTGCCTCCCCATGAACACGATGCATTCGGTTGCCTCCCCATAAACACGACGACGATGCCGTTTCTCCGTTCCGACCCAGCCATGTACATGAGCCCTGGCCGTACGTATGCGCGAGTAGGCATTCGAGACCCCGCCCATATGTACGTACGTGGCCGTATTTTCTTTCTTGCACACTGGCCGTTGTACGTACGTGTACATGCCATGTGTGCGCCTCTACTACGACATGTGCGCGCCTCTACATCGACCAGTATGTATGTACACGTTCGCGACCAGAATGACAACGCCACGTATGCTTCGACCAGGTGGGTCCCGACTGTTAGGCACTTCCTTGCGTGCGAAGATGTAGCTGGTGGGTCCCAGCAGTCAGGGGGGTGAATCATTTTTTTTGCTCAGACGCACTTCCTTGCGTGCGAAGATGTAGCTGGTGGGTCCCAGTAGTCAGGGGGCGAATCATTTTTTTTGCCCGTAATATGGACGCACTTCCTTGCGTGCGAAGATGTAGCTGGTAGGTCCCAGCAGTCAGGGGGGAAACATTTTTTTTCACGAAATACGGTGGCCCGTCCGGTGGGTCCCTGCTGTCAGGTGGAGGAATCATTATTTTCAACGTAATAAGGAGGCACTTCCTTGCTGCGGTCGTGGACCCAGCTGTCAGCCTCTCCACATACAGTCCACGTACGATGGAAGTCGTTCCTTGACCACGTTAACCACGCCACGCCGAGAGCACCAGGGCGGTGGACGACGGCGAGGCCTAGGAAGGGGATAATGCGAAGCCGGGGAAGACCCGACAGTGGATGCCCACGCAGAGAGGAGTACAAGGGTTCACTGGTTCGGCTGCGGTGTGAGGCTGTCGTCGCCGCAGAATAACATGGGGTGTGGGTGAGTAGAGGGATGGCCTGACCAGCAGTGGGGGTAGTAGGGGGCGGCGAGGCCTCCGCGACATCACACCTGGCCAGGGGAGGCAGGAGCACGCGGCACGACCGCCGCTGGTTTGGGCGACTGGAGCAAGAAGACCAGAGGTTGAAGAAGCACTACGGTCGTTGGATGAACATCGTATGGTAACAGGAGCTAGAATCGTTCATATTGACTAAGTTGATAAAGCCCTCTATCCCTGTCAACTTGGTAGGCCCACAAGTCAGTCGTCCCACTATGCTGGGTTCCAACTGGCAGGGGGAGTATTCATTTTTTTGTGCGTAATAAGGAGGCACTTCCTTGCGTGCAAAGATAGCTGGTGGGTCCGACCTGTCAGCGAGGGGCACGTTTTTTTCACAAAATACAAAGGCCCTTCCGGTGGGTCCCAGATGTCAGGTGGAGGAATCATCATTTTGCGTGTAATAAGGAGGCATTTCCTTGTGTGTGGCCGTGGACCCAGCTGTCAGCCTCTCCACGCACAGTCTACTTCTGATGGTGTTGTTCGTTGACCACGTTGACCACGCCATGCCGAGCGCATCCAAGATGGTGGACAACCGCGAGGCCCCGGACAGCAACGAGCTAGAGATGGGAAGACGCGGGAGTAGAGTCGCAGACGAAGAGGTGTACGAGGTTTAATTGGTTCTAGTGCGGTGTGGTTCGGCAGTCGGTGGAGAAGAGCAGGAGGTGTGGAGGGGTGGAGGGATGGCCTGGCCAATGGTGGAGTAGCGCTTTACAGTGAAGCATGCTAAGCAGAGCTGCTAGCAGCAGGAGGCGAGAGGTGGTCCCGGCGGCACTGGAGGAAGAAGAGGAGAGATTGAAGATGAATGCCGGTCGTTGGATGTAAATCCAAAGACTAATGATGTCAGAATCATTTGTTGACTAAGTTTACAACCACTTGCGTTGGCTTCGACCTATAGGCCCACATTTCAGCCTCCAAAAATGTGGCACGTATTCAACCCATTTTTTCAGAATTTACAGTCTTTTTTTTGCGCGGTAGAATTTACAGTCAATTTGATCTTTTTTGGAATTACGGTCCATTAGCTGCGCTGGGTGAAGAAATAATGTAGCATCCATGCGGCCCATTTATTTTTTTCCTAAAAAATTACAGGCCATTTGCACTTTCTCGAAATACATGATTTTGCTGGGCTGATTCTAATTATAATGTTGGGTTGGGCCAACAATGTTATCAAAAAATAAATAGGGACTGAGCATTTTGTTATAAATATATTTAAATAATAAGTGATATTATTACATTTGTCCTTAAATCTTACCAAGCTTTTGTACACAATCACTAGGATTTTCGTGCCAAAACAATCCAGGATTTTATTGTTAAGAAATTATTTTTATAAGTTAATAAGATATTGGATATTGTTTCTTACATATGTAAGTATCTGTTAAATATTGATGACAATAAAAATAATATATAATAACATATACAATAATTTAAATATATACAATATAGTTAGAAGGGAAACATAAGTTGGACCTGGCATTCCTAATCTTATATAGAAAAAAGAAGAGACCTCTGCGTTTTCTTATAAAAAATACATAAATTGGCTGCCGATGTTTCAGGAAAAATAAAAGCTCGGATGGGAGGTCCATAGGCCGATCGATACATGACGGCCCTCAAGAAAATACAAACAGGCCTATGGACCTCCCATCCGAGGTCGTGGGCTGCGCATGTTAAAAAAGAAAGCCTAGATGGGGCAGCCCAAAACCCAGCTGATACTTGCTGCCCCAGTGATAATAAATGATACCTGCCAGCTCCCCGACTTCGTTGTGAATTTATCTCCTATAGTAACTACATTGAAGCACCTAAAAAAATGTAACTATGTTGACAAACCCGTGGGCCCCAACGTTAGTATAGCATTAGGAGGAAGTATTTTTCCGATGAGGCACTTGCTTGCGTACGGCCATAGACCTGGTGGGTCCCGACTGTCCGCCTCTCCACGTACAGTCCTCTCCAGATTCCTCTCGTTTGTTCAGCATGTTCACAACGGCAGACAGCGGTGTCGCGCGAGCGCACAAAGGCGCAGGAGGGGATCCGACCACATGAGGAAGTGCCTTGTTATTAACAAAACTACTGAACTAGCCTAGTGGCCAAGTGACACTACTCGACAGATGTTCGCCCGGATTCGATTCCACCTGTGCAGGGAAAATATCTCCAATTTTTTTACCTTTGCCTTTATTGACATATGGGTGCCCATTGTCATCTACGCACACCACGTCCAACACTTGCCAAAACTTTGTCCCTCAATTTCTCTGTGTTTCGCACACTCGACATTGTGTGGGCATTTTGAAAATAGCATATCTTTTTGACTGTGCATCATATGAAGATGTGCTATGCATGAATGTTGACCAGCATGATGTTAACTGGCCGGTAGTTCCATTTTCGACCATGAATAAAACTTCCAACATGATGTTAACCCTGTTTGAAAAGGCCGTGTTAATATAAATGCTCTGCCGCCTCTGAAAGTTGCAGTTTCTTATCTGAAACTGAAACTTGCAGTTTCTTCTATGAGACTCACATTGTCTGCACTTTTATACTCCTATGAAACTACATTTTTTTAAGTGCTAGAAATAGATCTCTAGAATTCATAAAATACTTCATATGCTCAATACTGCAAATATGAAATTCAAAAGACATTCATATCTAAAAGTACTCTCAAAATACACAACACAAAACACAATTCACAACCTGCAAATACTGACAACCCTAAGCTCCTCCTGACAATTCACAACCTACCCGACTATTGGGCTTGGGGGCAGTCCCCTCCTATTCCTCGGCGGTAGACAACCGCCCCGTGATTCGATGTGAACGGCGAGGGAGAGGATGGCGGGGAAGCGTCGTCGGGCCAACTGCTTTTCTCCTCTCGCAGTTGGGTTTGGTCGACGAAGACTCCATCGTCTCTCTCTGGTAGGACACCCTCACAAACGGTACCCTGTAGATGCTCAATCCTTCAATCTCTGGTGGATGCTCCATTTGGGATCGATACTCCCACCATCGCTCCCTCACGATCGGATTCGGTGAATCTGTTTGCTCCATGGCCCAGAGGAGCAGCTCTATGTACTCCCGCGCGACTCCCTCCGGGAGTATCGCCACCTTTTCGCTCTATTGCAGATATTTGGCAATGGATGTCACCGTCGCCGCTAGTTGGTCCTTGTTGTCAAACCAAGACTATATCTCCAACATCCTAGCTAGCTTCACAGGGTTGCCGTCTGCGATCCTCACGTAGTGGTTG
Source organism: Triticum dicoccoides (assembly GCF_002162155.2). Taxonomy (NCBI): domain Eukaryota; kingdom Viridiplantae; phylum Streptophyta; class Magnoliopsida; order Poales; family Poaceae; genus Triticum; species Triticum dicoccoides. Next base: position 676,486,294 of record NC_041381.1, on the reverse strand, counting down.
TACTCCTCCATCGATCTACTTCTCCACAGCACCTTCACTCGCCGGCGGTGGTTTTTGAATGGAAGAGGAGAGGAGCAGCGCTGGTTTTGGATTAGAACGGGAGAGGAGCGACGCTGGTTTTGGACTGGAATAGGAGAGGAGGGGCGGTGGTTTTGATATGGAAGAGGAGAGGGGCGGCGCTGGATTTAGATTGGAATAGGAGAGGAGCGGCGATGGTTTAAGAGGAGAAGAGCGGAAGAGTGGCGCTGGTCTTGGAAGTATTTTTTTTGTTTTGCGTATTTTGGGTCAAAGTTTGACCATGTACTGTATTTGACAGGCAAAATGTGAATGCATGTCACCAAAAATTGTATCGTTTGGTTCGTATCTGGATGTACTTTCAAATTATATTATTTTTGCAATGTATAACATATATTTTATGTGCGAAACTCATGGTCAATTATGACCCACAATAAAATGGAGACTAGTTAATGTGGGTTGCTTTCTTAATTGAAGGGTAAATTGATTTTGATTTAGTCATAGCGCGCCGGCCCTCTCGTACAATCCTAAATGGCTGTCGCACGCTCCTCTCCCTCTTCTCCATGGCAAAACCACCTCCTCTCCTCTCCATCATCTCCATTCCAAAACCACCGTCTCGCCTATCCCTCTTGTGATCTTCTCCATTGCAAAACCACCTCCTCTCCTCTCCATCATCTCCATTCCACAACCACCGTATCGCCTCTCCCTCTTATCTATTGCAAGACCACTGTCTCTCCTCCCATCTTCCAAAGCTAGCACCGAACCACTCAGAAGGACATCTATGGAGAGGATGCAGCAGCGGATCAGGCAGATCGCCGGCGACAACCAGACAAAGTTAGCCAGGTTGAAGGAGATCCTTACTTGGTTTGACAATAAGTGGGAGATTTCAAGGACGGTGAGGGCCATGTGGCAATGTATGCGAAAGAGCGAGACGGCGGTGATGAGGGCGGCGATGTACATGTACTCCTCGGCGGCAGTCACGCTGCAGTCCTCTGAGTTCATCGAGTATCTCCTCTGGGCGATGGAGCAGACAGATTATCCCGAGGCGACAGTCATGCGGAGGTGGTGGGCGTACAGGTCGAAGGTCAAGCACCCAGAGGATAACGAATCGATCGTGTATGGTGTGCCGTCCGTGAGGGTGCAGAGCCAGCCGGAGCCACAGGAGTATTCGTTCTCCCACCACAAGAGGAGGCCGGATGGCGTGACATCGCTTCCCTGCCATTCTCCACGGTTCCCTCGACGCTCGCCTCATTTCAATGGCGGCGGTAGGGTTCAAGGTAAGCTTCACACTAACCTAATCTTCCACCTGCTCATGCTTACAATCAGTGTGACAGCTAATGAAAATCATGCTTACAATCAGTCTCTGAGTACTATGCTAATCACCCTAAAATAGCTTTGGACCTTTGGGTCAAAGTTGTGACTCAATGTACAAATAAAGAACAATAGATTGGTGCTTCTCTCAGAAAAGAGTACTCCCTAGAAAATTGCCAATATAAGCTACTAGTATTTGGTTAGAGGATTTGCTACCGAGAAAGATCCGTCCACAGAGAGCGCCACACATCCCACTGGTGGTGGTGGATGCCAATGTGTGCATGGAGCATGGTTGGTGTCGGTAATTTTTACTTAGCACACCTTGCACTGTGCATATATGCCGGTTCCATATGTACATTTGTGCAGTTCCACCAAAATGCAGCTGAATAACCCTATTTGCGTAGATAATGAAAAAGCGCGATTACATTATAGTGGCACTAGTTGATGAAACACACAAAATAAATAGAAGAAAATATTGCGATAGTATCATAGTATGCCATGTTGCGAGGGTGAGATGGGCCCTACGACGCCTCATATGGTACGCCTAATACTGGAAATCGTCCCAAGTCTCCCAGATACACCTTCTGCCGGTGATGAACATCAGTGTACAACGGTAGTACAAGGAGACGCCTTAAGACATTCAAATCTCTATTTTTGTACAAATCAACTAAAATTAAGCACCCCAGTTTGCAGAAACGCTTAAACATTAACAATGGAACTAGTTGATGAAACGTATATTAACAAAGAGAAGCACTTTCTTTATCTACATTGGAAATGAAATGATAGAGAGGACACTCGCTCTATTTTAACTGTATTATTACTTCATTTTATCAGTGACACTAGGGTCGAGCAAGTGGCAAACGAGGTGTACCGTGCGCCGCAAGGATGGAGGCCGGGGGTGCTTAGACTGGGATGCTGAAGCTGACTCTTTCAGTCACCAACATGGATGATTCAATTCATGGGACCTTTTGGTGCAGTTCACCTAAAATTAAGCAATGTCCCGTGAGCTAGCAGCTTCTTCTTCATTTTTTAAGAAAAAGGCTCCAGCCCCGGTTCCATTTCCATCAGAAAACGAAATCCACAGAGCTTCTTCTTCATTAGTTGCAATAAAATTGAGCAACATCAAGGTTGGTTGTGAAGCTCCTGGAATGTTCAACTATAATTTGGATATCATTTGTGCAGTTCAACTAAGATCGAGCGTGAAATGTATATCTCTGTTTGCACAAAAAGGGTGGAAAGGAGGGTGACTAACAAGTGATGAAACATGCATCAAATGAAAAGAAGCATGTTCCTTATTTGAATGGCAATCCTATAAGGACGGTAGAAATTTCTAAAGCAGTGGCATTGCTAGATATTAGTGTGGGCATTAGGATTAACTATGACAACCGTTAAATACGACATTACTTTGGGCACGAGAGAGTAGGAGGACCAGGACAGTTGCATTTCTAACGAAAAGAAACAACTTATCTTAATGGGAAATTTAGTAGGACATGTAAAAAAGTGCCATTGATTCATATTACTGGAGGCATTACATTGAAAACAACGTTGGTTTAACGTGTCCTTACTTTTAACAGTGCGACTGCTACATTTTACCAGTGGCATTACATAAGAGTGGCTCGGGACAACAAACATCAGAACAAGATATCTGGGTTGGTCCCATTTTTGTTCGGTATAGCCACCTTATACTGTGTGAGGCTAGCAAATCTAGTGCTGGACTTACTCTGTTGACTTGTCCCCCGGTCCCCACTTTCTTTCCCTTTTCAACCAATAGATCGGGTTTATATTGAGTTTGTACTGCATTTCCCTTTATTTACATATTAGACCTAGAGACCAGTTGGATAGCCAGTCTCTGCTACTTTTCGCCCCCATTATTTCCTCTTTCGACCAAGTCCTAGATTCAGGTAACAAATCTTCCCCCACCCCACCCCCTTTCTTCCTTGTTTGAACCAAGTAGTACTAGATTCGAGTGCATGAATTAGGTGGTTTTCGAACAGCCGATCGATCCTATCTACGAGGGGGCCTGAGAAAGAGTAAAAGATACAGATGCAATGACGTCAGGAGCTCGGGAAGTAGAGCAAGCCCGGTTTCGTAGGAAGTTATACCTGATGGTCGCCGGGATGTTGCTAGGTGGGCGGCAGGAGGCCGGATCTGCCCACACTACGGCATCGAGGAAGAAGGGGTCGGAGGCCCTCCCTCGCCAGCGGTGCTTGGGAGAGAACGATAAGGAACGCTGATCGGGACATGCCAGCAGTGGTTAAGAGCCGTCACCAAGGACGACCGCGTGAACGTTGCACCTTCTCACCTTCCCCGATGGAGAGGATCCGGCTGGATCCGTGACCAGCGGTGAGCAGAGAGAGAGAGAGAGTGTGTGTGGCCACAGCTGTCGTGTTTAGATCTGTAGAGGACGAGACAGTGTGAAGAGAGCAACACTAGCAAGCAAGCGCGGAGGCTCCTGCCTATATAGTGGAGTACTAGTTTTCTTTTGCTACCGGAGTCAGCTTGACCTCGTCAATGATTGTCGAGAAGTATTCATGCATGTGGCCTGGAGGCGCAGTTGTTGTTGTTTTGATCTGAAGTACCGGAATATAACATATAACACGAAAAAATGCCACATGACAAGAAATCATAACCTCACTGCCCAATGGAGAGAACATGAATCCTGACGGACAAACTAGACGAGGAACAAAGCTCAAATTAAAGATAAACTCGTAGAAAAGGGGTCTGTTGATAGATGTCCTAATTAACATAGCCAGCTTGACCTAGATGTCAGCCGAGTAGTCTTCGTGCATGTGCCCCCAATGACTAGCCCAACTCAATTGTCGCTGTTTAACCCTCGCAGTGATCCGAAGCACATGACACCTAATTTTGCGAGATGACAAGAAACCTTTTTTTAGATTTCTCACCGGAACTATAGCCCTGTACAACACAGCCTGCACGATATGTTGACGATAGCCAATCCAGGCATGTCTGTTGGAGTCTAGTCACATGCATGGACGAACTGATCTTCCGTGTCTTGCAGGGATCGTCTAGGCACCAACGTAGTACAACACTTCTCTAGTAGGAGTATTGCTCGTCTACCTCTTCTATTAAGTCACCCAACTTGTGGGGCCGGGGAGTGTGCCTATGGTCGGTTCTCAATTGCGGTCCCACATGTGTGTGCAAATGCAATATGACGCGTGTTCCATTTGGAGAGCAGCGTGCCAGACTGACCGACCGTCTGGGGTGTGACGCGAATGCGACATGCTTGTTGTATACTCCGTACATGTGTACCGCTATTTTCTAGAGACTTTTCTCAATGGCGCAATCCATGGATACAAAATTAGTATACTATACTATTTAAAAGTCGAGGGAGGGGCTTTTCCTGTGCGGTAGGCGGGGCAGTTCTGCCTAGTCGGTTCGACAGAGACGCGAGAAGATGATGGAGTAGGCTGCTGCAAATGTAGGGCTGTGTGATTTGACAGCGACTTACTGCTGGACAGGTGGGGCCCCGTGATTTGACTTGCCATTATCATTTTAACTGCGGCGCTATGACCGGCGTGAGTCTCCCGATTCCTGACCACCTCCATACAGGTGCCTCTCCCAATGCTCCACCATGTAGTAGAGGTTGGCTCTTGCATGAGAGCCCACTTCTCCACTTTTTGCTTGCCTCTCTTTCCTCCACATATGCAAAAATGTCATGTAAAGTGCACTATTGTACTTGCTCCTACAGGTGCTAAGCTTGCTACATAGGCATAAAGTCTGATATGGCAAGTTAATTAAGAAGAGAGAGACTAGTTTGGTGACCCAATGAAGAAACGATGCTAAGCGCGTGTACCTAGGTGAAAAGACAATTTTGAGTCTATAGTTAATTAAATGAAGCAAACTTAGCAACAAAAAACTAATAGTACTCCCTCCGTCTAGGTGTGTAAGTCATCTTACGAAAACCAACTAATCCCAAAACACTTAGGCGCGGTACATTAACTTCTACCTCGTTTCTTCTTTTTTGACATATCAACCAATGAGAGATGAGGGTGTGCATGTTTTTAATGACTTGAGACTACCAAACACGACATGCAGTGGTTAGTTCATTGCATGCAATGCTATTAATTAGCAAATAAACATTAAAGTCTCTCGTTTTTCCCTCCTCCTTGGTCACGGTGCACAACCTAAGACGACTTACTCACCTAGACGAAGGGAGTAAGCACCTATGCATTGGGGACTTGATTGCTAAGCCATTTAATGCTCTTAGCACCTCATCTAAAGCACCTTTTCATTGGAAGAGGTCACTCCTTGGCAAATGCAATATATACTAGTACGAAGAAAGATATAGAGAGAAGTAAAAAAAATACACTTATAGCCAACCTTATAAGCTAACCTTATTGTAGTATGAGTGACTAAGTGATGACATGCCAACATCAGATAGCTTAACGCACTGTGTTAAATCTCCAAGGGCGCGACCGCGCGAGCGATGCGACGGTCATGGTAGGCGCGACCATGATACGGGCTGCTGGCAGCCCTTGGATCTGAGATCGAACGATCACATGCTAAGTTGCTGAAAATTCGCAGAATAACCCTCCAGGATAGGATATTCACCCATAGGTCTAGGATCATGCCATGCAACCGTTCGATCTGAGATCCAAGGGCTCTCGGAAGCCCATATCATGGGAGAATGGAAAGCCACTACCCTGTCGTTCGCACGCTGGCAGTTCGCTCCTACTCGTCCCTGCACGTCCTTTAGTATTACGACAGTTTGCTCCTAGTCATCTCGTCCTTTCACATTATGGCAGTTCCACTAATCCTAATCCTCCTCCCAAATCCATGGCGTCCCAAATCTCCATGATCGGCAATGAGTACAAGGTTAGAACCATCACCAGTGATGAGTTCGACCTCATCTACACCCATTCTTCCGTGACGGTGAAAGGATGCCTTGCTCGCTTCAGAGGCATGTTCGAAAACTCAGATGATGAGTGGGTCGCTGGGCTAGATGTTGAGTACACCACAGTCTTGGGACGAGAGAAGGATCTTATAAACGAGGAAGAGAGGAAGAAGCCCGCCGTGATATAGGTTTGCGTGCATGACTTATGCTTGGTCTACCACATATGCCATGCCGACGTTGAATGCCCGGATTTTAAGAACTTCCTCAAGAGCAACCTAGTCAAATTTGTTACTGTAGACTTTACAAACGACAAAAGAGTCATGGGTCAGATAGGCATCATTGTAGGCAACCCCTTTGACCTCCAGAAGAATCGGCTGCTGCCCTCCAGTGGTCAGCCTTCAATGCTGACCCTGGCAGGAGCCATGGTTCATCCTTCGTATGGTAAACTGGAGAAACCTCATCACATGTTTCATCGTCATGCATGGCAGCGGAATGTACTATATATAGACCACATGCACTACACTGCAATGGATGGCTACCTTTGTTTCAATATCTACAAAGGTTGGATGAAGAGCAAGAGCCAAGTGTGCGGTTCAAGCAAAAAAGTATCGGCCAAGAGGAAGAGGGACAAAGACGAAGTCGAGGACGTGGACGAGGACTCTGAGTAAGGTGTCAGTGTCGTTGCTCATGGTGGTTCTAATGTAGTGTCTACCGGATTAGTTGCGTAGTTTAATTTCAGGTGTGCTTAGATTAATTTGAGGGGTGTGTTGTGCTGAGCCCCCAGCAGAACTATGTTATGTTTCTTCTCGTTACTTTAACTCTTCAGTACATACATACTAGTATTTCTTACATTTCATCTTTTAGTGTGTATAGTACTACCACTCGTTTCTTCACATTATATACGTACAATATATATGCCAACATCATATAGCCAGCAGTTTAGTTGTCAAAGAATTTCAGGGTGCTTAGTTTTGTCAAAGAATTCCAGTGTGCTTAGTTTTATTTGAGGGGTGGGTTGTGCTGGACACCATTATTGTGACCAGCCTTTTTAATTGTACTAGTATTGTTCATCACATACACTATATAGCTAGTTAAATTCTCAACCTAGAACGACGTGCATGACATGTAAACCGGGACAGGGGAAATAGTAAAAATGAGGTGATTTTACCAAGCGGTGGCCGGGGGAGCATGGCCTGTCATGCAGTCCCACGTGTCATGACGTACAAAGGCGATGTGCGTCCCTCTTGAGGCAGAATAATGGCAGAAGCAATACGTGGTTTTCTTGAAGGAAGGAGATGATGGCAATGCAGATTCAGCGAAGTGTGAAATAATGGTTGCTTTGTCCGTCTGGGAAGGTGCGACATTGTGATTTGACGTCTCATTGCTCATTACTACTACTAGGGCGCTATGACTGGGGTGCATCCCCCTGCTGTTCTGCACTTTTATTGGGTGCATGACATGTCGACCCGGTTGCTATATATCCCACATGTCAGCGAGAGGAAGTACAAAATTCATGAAAGCGAGCGTCTCCACTCTTTTAGTACGGCGGAGTACAAGACACGGCTTGGTTTTTTCTGCTTCGTGCTACCTCTTGAGCATGCATTGGTTTTTCCCTGAAAGAGGAAAGGGTGATGTAGCAGAGTAGCGTAAGTATTTCCCTCAGTTTTGAGAACCAAGGTATCAATCCAGTAGGAGGCTCCTCCCAAGTCCCACGCGCCTACACAAACAAACAAGAACCTCGCAACCAACGCGATAAAGGGGTTGTCAATCCCTTCATGGCCAATTGCGAAAGTGAGATCTGATAGAGATAATATGATAAGATAAATATTTTTGGTATTTTTATGATATAGATTGAAAAGTAAAGATTAGAAAATAAAGTAAATTGGAAACTTATATGATAAAAATAGACTCGGGGGCCATAGGTTTCACTAGTGGCTTCTCTCAAGATAGCATAATTATTACGGTGGGTGAACAAATTACCATCGAGCAATTGATAGAAAAGTGCATAGTTGTGAGAATATCTAGGCATGATCATGTATATAGGCATCACGTCCGCAACAAGTAGACCGACTCCTGCCTGCATCTACTACTATTACTCCACACATCGACCGACTCCTGCCTGCATCTAGAGTATTAAGTTCATGAAGAACAGAGTAAAATAAAATGAGAGATCAATAATTTCTACGAAATAAAATCACCACCGTGCTCTAAAAAGATATAAGTGAAGCACTAGAGCAAAACTGCATAGCTCAAAAGATATAAGTGAAGCACATAGAGTATTCTAATAAATTCCAAATCATGTGAGTCTCTCCCAAAAGGTGTTTACAGCAAGGATGATTGTGGTAAACTAAAAAGCAAAGACTCATATCATACAAGACGCTCCAAGCAAAACACATATCATGTGGTAAATAAAAATATAGCTCCAAGTAAAGTTACCGATAGATGAGGACGAAAGAGGGGATGCCTTCCGGGGCATCCCCAAGCTTAGGCTTTTGGTTGTCCTTGAATATCTTGGGGTGCCATGGGCATCCTCAAGCTTAGGCTCTTGCCACTCCTTATTCCATAGTCCATCAAATCTTTACCCAAAACTTGAAAACTTCACAACACAAAACTCAACAGGAAATCTCATAAGCTCCGTTAGTGCAAGAAAGAAAAACCACCACTTAAGGTACTGTAATGAACTCATTATTTATTTATATTGGTGTTAAACCTACTGTATTCCAACTTCTCTATGGTTCATACCCCCCGATACTAGCCATAGATGCATCAAAATAAGCAAACAACACACGAAAAACAGAATCTGTCAAAAACAGAACAGTCTGTAGGAATCTGTAACTTTCGAATACTTATGGAACTCCAAAAATCCTACCAAAATAGTGAGTCCTAGTTAATTTTCTATTGATCTACTGCAAAAATAATCAACTCAAAAGCACATTTCTGTGATTTATTGAATTGTTTCCCGTGAGCGCAAAGTTTCTGTTTTTCAGCAGAATCAAATTAACTTTCACCCAAGATGATCCTATAGGTTCTACTTGGCACAAACACTAATTAAAACATAAAACCACATCTAACCAGAGGCTAGATGAATTATTTATTACTAAGCAGGAACAGGAAGCAAGGAACAAAAATAAAATTGGGTTGCCTCCCAACAAGCGCTATCGTTTAACGCCCCTAGCTAGGCATAAAAGCGAGAATATATCTAAGTATTGCCATAATGATAAGATAAATCACGAAACTCATCTCATATTCCCTATGTTCATCAGCAAGTTTTCTTTGTGTCAAGCAAAAGTAATCAAAAGGGCTAAATTTAATGGGACATGCGTCGCCAAGATCAAGCTCGGGAGGTATAGGATCCTCCCTTGGCCCTTCATATTGCACAACCAATTCATCATTGTAAGCATTCTTTTGGCAAAAAGTCATGAGCCTATACTCAAGAGAGTATCCCAACTCATTGTTTCAAATGGCAAAATCATTATTAAGTTCAAAAATTCTATCAACTAGAACATTGGTAGGAAACTTTTTTCTAAGGTTTTCATTAAAAGCATTATAATCTAGAGATTGTAAACGCATTATGTCTTCTTGATTGAAGAGGATGGCCTCTATGGGAGGACGGCCAGCATCTACCTTATAATGTGAAAAACTTTCTTTGGCTTCTTTTATTATAAATCTGAACTCATGGGCCAAAAAGATAGTAGCTGCACGCTTAACAGAAGAATGCTCAATATTGGAAAATTCTAGAAACATCCTTTGAATGCAAGGGTGCATATGCATAAATTGTCTTCCAAGATCAACTATAAGCAAGGATATAGCATTCGCGAGGCTATTGGTTCTATGTAGAATAGATCCACCCATAGCAGGTAAAGCACCAGCGCAAGTAAAGAAATCTTGAATAACCCCTTTTCCAATAATATTACCACTACCGATTCAAAACTTTTTAGTATGTAAAACATGTGGTTCTTCAACAGGATCAACAAAAGCATCATATTTTCCCATGTTATTATTATTGTCCTTTTCAACGATAACCTCCCCAATTTTAGACATAGCGGTAGAAGATCAGGGGAATAAGCGGAAGAGAGACGAATGGAAAAGTGAGAGCGAATAAAACGGCAAAGGTGAAGTGGGGGAGAGGAAAACGAGAGGCAAATGACAAATAATGTAATGCGAGGGAGATGAGTTTGTGATGGGTTGTCGGGGGTTGGATATGACATATGCCAAAGGATGGCTTATCATGGTGGGAGCGAGTAGAACGTCGCTAGTGCCTGGAAGCGGGATGAGGCGAAGACATGCATGCCGGCGGAACTTACCGAGCTTCAGGGCTCTCCTAGGAGATAACACCCCTACTGCTGCTCTGCGGGTCTCCGCATGATCACTAAAGCAAAGTGACTACAATGGTGCTCCTGGAGCTGTTTCGGGAGGTAGGAGATGGCAAGGCTAGTTCTCTCTTCCCTGGGCTATCTGGTCTATCTCTCTCTCTAGGTCCGAACCCTTTGCATGGGTGCCCCGGGGGGTTTATATAGGCCTACCCCCGGGGGTACAATAGTAATCCGGCTGGGCACGGGTCCCAGCCGTCTGTCTCTCAGGCCGCCGTCCTTCCCGCCGGCTTCTGGGGCCCGCCGACTGGCGGGTCCCGCGGACAGGCTTGATACTGTAGCGGCACTCCTGATGATGCAGGCTCGGTCATCGGATTGTGGCAACAGTGCCCCCGTCTATCGGGCGATCACTGTCACCATTCCCCATCTTATCTGATTAATGGCTCGTGGGGCCCCGGGAGGAGTCGGCCGACCCAGGGAGGCCGATTCCCATAGGTCCGTCTTCGGGTTGCCCAGGCCGCCTTCGGCCCACCCACTGACAGGCGGCCCCACCGCCTTTGGGTCATACAGGCCGGCGTCGTGGGCACAGTGTACTGCATACTGTGGCTGAGATCAGGGCAGGCATGGCAACAGTGCCGATCTCGCTGGAGATCTTCCAGCGATACGGCTCACTGTAGCCATGCCGGCCCTTCATAAGCAGGAGGGAAACGACCATGCCGTGACCGTACCCCGCGTCGTGCTTCGGGATAAGGGAGGAGTCTTGGGCCGACTCATAGTCGGCCTCTCTGGAAGTCGCCAGCTTGGAGTCGGCTTATCTGGGAGTCGCCTTCTGGGACTCGGCATATTTTGGAGTCGCTCCTGGGACTCGGCCTGAGGGGCGCGGCCTGCCCCGATGTCTTGAAATGTCATGGGGCTCGGGTTAGCCTACCTGTGGCCCATTACTCCGACAGTAGTCCCCGAAGCTGGTGAAGCCCTGCGGTCGCTGCATTGTGGGGCTTCAACAACTTCAATGTTTAGAAGTGCAGACTCTGGGACTCGGCTGCCGTCTTCCCTTGGGCCGACTGTCGAAAGTCGGAACTTCAGTGAAGAGCCTCAGTTCGAAAGTCGCGTCGGGGAGCCAGGTGGCGTGCCTGATACGCTTCCCCGCAGCCATCAGGGCGGTCCTATCGCGTGGCGCCACGTGAGGAGAACAGTCTGCCTGCCCACGCGCGTGACAGGATGGGCCGTCAGGTGGGGCCCGCCACTACCGCGCCTCGGCATACGAACGGATCCATTGCGGCCGAGGACGGTTGGTTTTCCCACGTCGTTACTGCGCGCAGTAACTTCGTGGGTAAATCGTGGGGCGGCGTGGGGCTTCGTGCGCAGTAAATCCCACGCCCGCCCCCTCGGCTTCTCTGCCCGTAGGGCTATAAGTAGGCGGGGGGAAGCGGAGCGGCACAGCTCGCGCGCCCTTCTTCCCTGCTCCCCCGCCTCATCTTGCTTTCTCTCCCTCCTTCCTCCGCCGTTGAGCAAGAGCACGCCATACCGCGGCGATGAGCTCTTCCTCCGCCGCGGCCCCTGCCGTGCGCTCCGGCGTATGGGACGGCTCGGAGGTAGAGGAACAACACATCGAGTTCCTCCGCCGGACCCGCCGTCTCCCCAGCGCGGACCTCGTGCGCGCCCGCGCCGCGCCGGAGGGGGAAATCCGGCCGGCGCCGGAAGAGGGTGAGCGTGTCATCTTCCGCTCGCACCTTATGCGCGGCCTGGGGCTGCCGGCAGCGGCTTCTTCCGCTTGTTCCTGGAGTTCCACAGTCTTCAGCCGCACCACCTCACTCCGAATACGGTGGTGTTGCTCTCCGCCTTCGCCACTCTGTGCGAAGGTTTCCTCGGCGTTCTCCCCACAAGTTCTCCCCACCATCGAGTTGTGGGGAGAATTCTTCTCTTCTAAGCTCGGCACGCACATCACTGGCGTGCCGGCTCAGTGTGGCGCCTTCATCGCGATGCGGCGCTCGACGGCCGACAACCCCTTTCCTCCCATCACGCTGATCAAGTCGGTGAAAATGTGGCAGCGCTCGTACTTCTACGTGAAGAACCTCGCCTCTGACGGCGACTGGGTCAACTTGCCGCCTTACAACGCCGCTCCCCTGACTGGGCGGCTCCCCAGCTGGTCCCACCGAGTCAAGACGCTGACTCCCGCCGGAGCCGCCGCCGTAGCGCGACTCCGAGTCTTGACGCAGTCGGAGGGACTCGTCGGGGCCGACTTGCTGGCCGCCTTCGTGGCGCGCCGAGTTCTCCTGCTCCAAGGCCGGCCTCACCAGATCTGTCAGATGAGCGGCCTCCGAGACCCAAGTCGGATGAGCACCAAGGAGATGCCCCGCAAGGAGGTGGCGAACATGGTGAATTACATCGCGCACTGCGAGTACGAGGAGGACTGGCAGTTCGGCAAGGAGCCGTACTCGCGCGACAACCCTCCACCAGTGGTAAGTCGCGTCTCCCTGCTGTTTTGTCTTTTTTCCGCAGCCGACTCCGGCTTCTGACTCTTGTTGGCTTCTTCTGAACTAGAATCCTCTTATGCAACCTGCCGCCGGCGCCACGAGACAGCCCCGCGAGTATGTTCCCGACCGTGCGGAGAGCGACGTCGACGACCCCGACTTGGGGACAGTGGCGATGGAAGTCGATGCCGAAGGCGGGGGAGGAGGAGCAGAAGGCGACTTCAGGCCCTCGGCCACCTTCGCCGACTGGCCTGATGAAGACGCCGAAGGCGAAGTCGCTCCGCGCCACCAGCTGAGGATCGGCCCGTCGGGCGCCGGCCCCTCCGCCGGCCAAGGCGGCGCGAAGAGGCGTCACGCCGGGCCGAGTGCGCCCGGCGGCAGATTGAAGAAGTTCAAGGGGGCGGCCGCCGCGACCAGACGAGAGGAGGCGGCCGCGAAGGCCAACCGCTTCCGAAGGGAAGTGAGAAGGCCGCCGCTAGTATCCGCGTAAGTCTTCACGGTCTTTTATTTTCTTCGTTGAATCTTGTCCGAGTCTTCGTTTATATACTCCCTCCATTCTTCTTCAGGGCCCCTCTTTCCCTTGAGAGAGTCGCCGTCCCCTCCGTCATGGGGTCGGCAGAGACGTCCGCCAATACTCGGCGGCCCGACCCTGCCGCCGACCTCCGGGAGGCGACGGAGCGGAATGCGCGGGAGAAGCGCGAGGAGGAGGAGGCCGCGCGTTTGGAGAAGGCGGAGGCCGACAGGGCGGCCGCCTCCGCCCTGAAAAAACTGGATGATGCCGAAGCCGCCCTTGCGGCGAGGCGGCGCGCCGAGGAGGCCGCGCATCGCCGATCGACGATGCTCGTCCCCCCACTATCGTCTGCACCGCCGCCTCCGGAGTTCACGTGGCAGACCGGGGGAGCCGGCACCGAGAACCCCATCACGGAGGAGTAGAGCGGCGAGGCCTCCATGTCGGACGCTCTCGTGCCGCCGCCGCCGCCTCCACCGCCGTCTGGGAGACCGCACGGCAAATAGCCGGTGGATCCGTCGGAGCCGCCGGCCATGGATGAGACCGAACCGCGACTGCTTCTCCAAGTCGGCTCGCCGGTGCGTCACCGTCTTGAGAGGGCGACCTCGGCGCCGCGACCTCGAGAGATCGGCGTTGCCAGCTCGGCAACTCTAGACGCCGAGGCCACAAGCGCTGCGCCCACCGGGTGGGTGCGCGGAGGCAGCACTGGGCCGCTAAATCAATTGCTCCTGGAAGTCCAGGCGAAGTTGCGGGCCGAAGGCGACGCCCTTCAAGCTTGCACCAGAGCACACCTGGCCGCGCGAACGGCCGCCCGAGTAAGTTTCTTCTCCTTCTTGATTCTTGTTTTTCTCTGTGGGGGCGCGCCAGCACACCCACTGGGTGTAGTCCCCGAGTTCCGGGCCGGCTGCTGAGCAGGCGGTTCGGAACTCCCTCTGGCGAGTTCCATACACTAACTTTGTCTTCAATGACTTATCTGCAGGAGTATCACAACCTCCGTGCCACTGCCTTCAACCGCAATGTTGAGGAGTTGAGCAAGCGGGCTGCCGACTTGTCGGAAAGCCGGAGTGAGTTCTTCTTCTTCGCGAGGGCGCGCTGGCGCACCCGCGGGCTGTAGTCCCCGAGATTCAGGCCGACTGCTGAGCAGTCGGGTGGGATCTCCCCGGCAATCTTCTTTGCTGACGACCCATTGTCTCTTTTTTCGCTCTTCAGGAGCCAACACCGCTCTTAAGGAGCAGCTGGGTGAGGCCAATACCGCCCGTCGCGCCAAGGAGGAGGAGTGTGACAAGCTTGCCACGGAGCGCGACCTGCTGGCGGCGCAGCTGGCCAAGCAGAAAGAGCTGCTCAAGAAGGCGTAGGACGAGGCCGAGAAGAGGGAGACCGCCCTCCTGGCCGAGTTCGAGAGCGAGCGCTCCTCCTGGACCGACAGGGAGGCGATGCTGATCTCCGGCTTCCATGAGATCGAGGATATTGTTGATGGTAAGTTTCATTCGCTTCTTCGGGCTTCCGACTATGTGTTAGGCCGAGTTCTAATATTTCGACTTTCTTCTTTTTTATCTTGGCAGACTTCTTCCCTGGTCACTCGCAGGCGGTCCCTCTGGCCATCGAGGCTGCTCGTGAAGCGCGAAGGGCGAACGGCGAGGAGATCACCGCTAATGCCCCCCGAACCGTCGATGAGCAGCTTCTGAGCATTGAAGCCCGTCTTCGTCCGGCTTGCCGGCTGGTGTGCCGGCTTCAGCGTGCCGGCGCCCAGGCGGTTGCCGCCCTATGGCCAGGCATGCCGGCTCTGCGCACCGCCAGCCGAACTGCTGACTGGCTGGAGGTCGCTGCCGGCCGTCTTGAGGCCTGGAAGGGCTCCTCGGCCCGGGCCGGAGCGCGCTGGGCCTTGGAGTTCGTCAAGGCGTGGTACCCAGGGCTGGACCTGGACCGTCTGGCCGCGTTCCGGTCAGAAGCCCAGGCCGAGCTAGGGGCTGTGGAGTGCGCCCTTATCGAGCGTGCGGCGGCCATCGCCGAGTACACGGACACCAGTGTCTTTGTCCCCGAGCGGGCTGAAGGCGGCGAGGAAGTGCCGCCGGAGTGGTTCGGGATGAACCCGGAGTATGGCGAGGACTCGGCGGAGGTGATCGACTCCAGCACCGAGGAGGAGGACGAGGTGGAGGCCGAAGGCGAGGCGGATGTGCCAGAAGACGGAGCAGGCGGCCAGCCTCAGCTCGACCGCGCCTCCAGCAACGAGCCGCGTCAGGAAAAAACGACTGCCGCCGGAGGCGGTCAAACCGAGATCGCCCAGCCGACTGCCCTGGCGCCTGACGCCGCCGTCACCTCCGATCCTCCGACCCCAGATGCCGTCTCTTAGGCTGCCTTTTCCGCCTCTGCTTGTTTGTATTAAGTAATCTTTTGAGAACTTTGTTAGATTCGAACAATTCCACCCGTGGGGTGTATCTTGAACTTCTATTCGAAGGTTCAGCCAAGGGACTATGTAAATATCAATCTGCTTTCCGTCTTTCCTTGCTTATTGCTCCTTAGGCTTTTTCCCTTTGCCGCCTTCCTTTAGTCGCTGCCTTGTCAGTCGAGCAGCCGCTCTGCGGACTGTCGCTGGGTCAAGTGCTTGGCTACTTCGGGAAGGCAAGGACTTGGCCGTTTAGAGTTTCTTTAGCAAGTCGGATAGAAAGCGACACGCCGACTACCCAAGTCGGTCGTCCTTAATAAAGGCTAATAAAGACGGCGAGCCGGCTACTCATGAGTCGGCCTTCCGCTTTAGAAATGCTGGAGGCCGTCTTATGCTATGTTCGTGCTTTAGGTCCTTAGCCATTTTTCGTGTGGGTGCCCGTTCTTCCTCACTCCTGCCTGCCTCACAGTCGCTCTGCAAGCTGCGGCTTTGCCAGGAGGCGGATTGGGCACCGCACACTACTTGTCTGACTACGGGAAGCTTCTCATAGCACAAGGCGGCGAGTCCCCGGGCCGACTAGTCAGGCCCGGTGCCAAGCGGCTTGTAATGAAAGTAATGTACTTGGAGGCATAATTCTTATTGTACAGATAACAAAAAGGGCAGTCCCCGAGCTCGTCTCGGGGGGCCCAAAGTCTTAGTACTTTAATACAAAAGGGGTAGTGTGATACATACTGCATCAACTGTAAAATCTTTGAAGAAGATTTGCATTCCACGGGCGCTCTGTCTCTTTGCCGGAATCGTCCCTCTTGCACGCTTGGGGCTTCTGGGCGTCGATCAAATAGTAGGCGTCGTTCCCTAGCACCTTGCTGATGATGAAGGGGCCTTCCCAAGGTGCCGACAGCTTGTGCTTGCCGGCTGTTCGCTGGATCAGCCGAAGCACAAGGTCACCTTCTTGAAAAGATCTTGGCCTGACCTTCCTGTTATAGTATCGACGCAGACTCTGTTGGTAGATGCTGGACCGGCTGAGTGCCAATAGCTGGCCCTCTTCCAGCAAATCGACGCCGTCTTGACGTGCTTCTTCTGCTTCTTCCTTGGTGTACATGGTGACTCGCGGGGAGTCGAACTCTATGTCCGTTGGGATGACGGCTTCGGTGCCATAGACGAGGAAGAATGGTGTGAAGCCGGTTGACTTGTTTGGAGTCGTGCGCAGACTCCAGAGGACGGCTGGCAGCTCCTCAAGCTAACAGCCGGCAGATCGCCCCAGCGGTATGACGAGTCGAGGCTTGATGCCGGATAAGATGAGGCCGTTTGCTCGCTCCACCTGGCCGTTTGACTGCGGATGGGCAACGGATGCTAAGTCCAGTCGGATGCCCTGTGTCGCACAGAAACGGGCCAAGGCGCCTTTGGTAAAATTCGTGCCATTGTCGGTGATGATGCTGTGTGGGATGCCGTACCGAGTTGTGATGTCAGCGATGAAGGTCACTGCAGTCGGACCATTCAATTTCTTGATGGGTTTCACCTCCACCCACTTGGTGAACTTGTCCACTGCGACAAGTAGGTGAGTCAAGCCACCTCGTGCCGTCTTGAATGGTCCCACCATGTCCAGGCCCCAGACTGCAAAGGGCCAGGCGATGGGGATAGTCTTGAGTGCGGAAGCCGGCTGAAGTGGCTTGGAACGAAAAATCTGGCACCCCTTGCACTTTTGGACTAACTCCTTGGCCTCTTCCAGAGCGGTTGGCCAGAAAAAACCGTGCCGGAAGGCTTTGGCGACGAGTGCCCTTGAGGCCGCGTGGTGACCGCACTCGCCTTCGTGGATGTCTCTGAGGATTGCCTGACCTTGTTCTGCTTCGACGCAGCGTTGGAAGACGCCGGTAACGCTGCGCCTGACCAGCTCTCTGTTGACTATGGTGTATGCTGTTGCTCGGCGTTGCACTTGCCGAGCCAAGATTTCGTCAGTTGGCAGCTCTCTGTTTACTAAGAATCTGAGGATGGGCTGGGCCCATGAAGGTGCTGCTATTTCTTCAACTGCCACTAGTGCGACTTGGATAAGGGCGGCCGGGCTGGGAGGCGGCGGGTTGGAGTCCGCAGCCGCTTGCTGATTTGACAAAGTCCCGGGGCCGACTGGAGCAGTCCCCGGGCCGAGCTCTAGAGTCTTCGATCTTGCTACCGCAGTCCCCAGGCCGGGTTCTGAAGTCCCTGGGCCGGCTTCGACAGTATGTTTCTTGGAGTCGGATCTGTCCTCCTCAGGCGGAGCCGGCACATAGATTGAATCTGATTCTGGTGACGGCTTGATAGAAGGCTTGAGGAGGCGCCGGAGGGCGACACCAGATGGTATTGCCTGGCGGGTGGAGCTGATTCGTGCCAAGGCGTCCGCTTGGTCATTGTCGTTCCTTGGCACGTGGAGGAACTCGCACCCCTCGAAGTATCCGCTGAGTTGCTGGACGAGGAAACGGTAGCTCGCCATATTTGCGTCCTTGGCGTCCCAATCGCCAGATGATTGCTGGACCACCAAGTCAGAGTCGCCATAACACAGGATCCAGCGAATGCCGAGTTCTTTGGCAAGCCGGAGCCCGTGGATGAGCGCCTCGTACTCGGCCACGTTGTTGGAGGCGGCGAAGTGGATCTGTAGCGCATATCTGAGCTTGTCGCCCTTGGGGGAAGTGAGGACGACACCGGCTCCCAGGCCGGTGCGCATCTTGGAGCCGTCGAAGTGCATCCGCCAATGGGTGGAGTCGGGCGCTGGCGGCAGATACTGGGTCTCGGCCCAGTCGACGAGGAAGTCGGCCAATGCTTGTGACTTGATGGCGGTGCGGGGCTCGTAGTAGATGGTGTAGGGAGCCAGGTCGATGGCCCATTTGGCCACCCGGCCAGAAGCATCTCGGCTTCCAATGATCTCGGCCAGTGGAGCTGTGCAGACCACGGTGATTGGATGCTCCTGGAAGTAAGGCTTCAATTTCTTGGCGGCAAAATGCACACCGTAGCACATCTTCTGATAATGGGGGTAGTTCTGCTTGGAGGTTGACAGCACCTCGCTCAAGTAATATACCGGTCTCTGGACGGGTAGCGCCTTGCCTTCCTCCTTGCGCTCGACTACAATGACCGTGCTGACTACTCGGTTGGTGGCGGAAATGTATAGGAGCATGGGCTCTTTGGGAGTCAGAGCCGCCAGCACAGGGGGAGTAGTCAACATCTTCTTTAGTTGGAGAAAAGCCTCGTCCGCCTTGGGAGTCCACTCAAAGAAGGTCGTCTTCTTCATGAGCTGATACAAGGGGAGAGCCTTCTCGCCCAGTCGACTGATGAATCGGCTGATGGATGCCAAACATCCGGTGAACTTCTGCACATCTAACAGTCGTCTGGGTGCCTCCATCCTTTCGGTGGCCTTGATCTTTACAGGATTGCACTCTATGCCACGTTCGGAGACCAGGAAACCGAGGAGCTGGCCGGCTGGTACTCCAAAAACGCACTTCTCCGGGTTGAGCTTGATCTGGAATCGGCGCAGATTCTCAAATGTCTCCTTGAGGTCCTCCAGCAAGGTTCCACGCTTCTCTGTCTTCACCACCACATCATCCACATAGACGTGGGCATTTCTGCCGAGTTGCTTCAGGAGGCACTTCTGCATGCAACGCTGAAAGGTGGCGCCGATGTTTCTCAAGCTGAACGTCATGGTCAGGTAGCAGAAGGCTCCAAACGGCGTGATGAAGGCGGTCTTCAGTCTGTCAGCCGGGTTCAGCTTGATCTGACGATATCCTAAATATGCGTCTAGGAAACTCAACAGCTCGCATCCGGCTGTGGAGTCTATCACCTGATCAATTCTTGGCAGAGCAAATGGGTCCTTGGGGCAGGCTTTGTTGAGACTCGTGTAATCGATGCACATCCGCCACTGGTTGTTCTTCTTCAGCACCAGTACCGGGTTAGCCAGCCACTCTGGAAAAAATACTTCCATGATGAAGCCGGCTGCAAGGAGCCGGGCTATTTCTTCTCCAACAACTCTTCTTTTTTCTTCTGACAGGCGGCGCAAGGGCTGCCTGACGGGCTTCATATCAGATCGGACGTGTAATTTGTGCACGGCGAATTCCGTCGGGACACCAGGCATGTCCTTGGGGGACCATGCAAAGATGTCGCGATTCTCACGGAGCAAATCGACGAGCTCGCCTTCCTATTTGCTATCAAGGCCTGTGCCCATGACAGCATACCTCTCCGGGTGTTCCGGGTCCAACGGTATCTTCTTTGTTTCTCTGGCTGGCTTGAATGATCCTTCTGCTTCCAACTCCTTGGGGTCGGGCGATAACTCGGGCTGCTTGCCGGCCATCGCCACGACCCGATCAAGGAGCCGTTTCTCAGCTGCGATCACCAAGGACTCGGCCAGCCGACTGCTTTCGGCCGCGCAAGCGGACGACTTCCTGTAGTCGCCGGACACGGTTAGGATTCCCTTGGAACTCGGCATCTTCATCTTGAGGTAGGCGTAGTGGGGGACCGCCATGAACTTGGCCAAGGCGGGTCGGTCAAGCAGTGCATGATATGGGCTCTCAAGGTCCACCACCTCAAACCAAATTGGCTCTCGACGAAAATGATCTTTGTCTCCGAAGAGGACATCTATCAGGATCTTGCCGATTGGTGAGCAGGAAAGGCCAGGGACGATTCCGTGGAACACAGTCCGGCTGCTCTGAAGCTGTCTTCGCTTGATTCCTAATTTCTCCATTGTATCCTTGTACAGGATGTTGATACTGCTGCCTCCATCTATCAGTACTCGCGAGAAGCGAGCGGCCCGCCTATCTGTGGTGAGTGTGGCACCTAAGACCAAGGCGTAGGAGCCTGGACTCGGCATCACCTCTGGGTGATCAGCTCTGCTCCAACTGATAGGCTTTTTGGACCAATGCATGAACTCTGGAGTACTTATCGCAACCGCATTCACTTCTTGCTACTGTTGGCGCCTGCTGCGTCGGTCATCCGCTACACTGGTGAACACCACATAGGCTCTGTGCTCATCCGGGAACTCGTCTTGTATCGCGCCGACTGGCCTGACGGCCGGCTGCTGAGGCGGCTGTGGAGGAGGCGGCCCAACAGGAGGGGGAGGGAGCAAGCCGTCCCCCTTGGCGATTCTGGTCAGCTAGTGGCATTTCCTGGTGGTGTGGTTTGACGGCTTCGCGCCACTATGGAACTTGCAGGGACCGTCTAGAGTCTGCTCGTAGGAGAAAGCCGGCAGCCAGTTGGACTTGCCGCCCTTCTGCCGCTTCGCCGGAGGCGGTCCTTCCAGCTGCTGGTCCTCTGCTGTTGCCACTTGCCGACTGCTGGAAGTCGGCTGCGGGGCTTTGCGATTCTGGTCATTCTGCTATTGCCGCCGACTGGTGTCTCCAGCCGGAGTTCTTGGAGCCTGAGGGGCGACTTTGCCAGTTGTGCTGACCCGAATCTCCGCCTTCATGGAGGAGTCGGCCGTGGCCTACTTGTCCGCTGTGATCAGCAGCTCATCGAGGGTCTCCGGCTCGTCGCAGAGGAGCTTGTGCTTGAGGAGGGTGCCTTCTCTGCACCCGCCAGTAAAGTACTCGATGGCCTGCACCTCGTGCACGCCCTCGCAGGAGTTCCGGAGTTCGCCCCATCGCGTGAGGTAGTTGCGAGTAGACTCGTCAGGGCCTCACACGCACAAGGAGAGCTGGCGTGGCTTGGGAGGTTGCTTGTACGTGCTCGTGAAGTTGCGGACGAAAGCCTCGGTGAAGTCGACCTAGCTGTTGATGCTGCGAGGCTTCAGACTGTTTAACCACGTCCAGGCCGAGCCCTGGAGCATGAGCCGGACGTATCTTACGGCAACACGCTTGTTGCCATTCGCTATGTTGACGGCTATGGAGTAGTCGATCAGCCAATCTTCCGGCTTCACGGTGCCGGTATATTTGGGCGTGTCTCGGGGGAGCGTGAACCCTTTGGGAAAGGGCTCGTCCCGGATGCGGGGTCCAAAGAAGGGGGGACCCAACTCGTCTTCTTCTTCCAGCGCCAGTGATCGGTGGAGTCAGTCGATCCGGTGGCGGGCGTCGTTCTCTCCGACTCCTTCTCGGCGGCCAAGGCGGTCGCCGAGAGTCGGATGTTCCACGGGCGGCGGGGAGACTTGTCTTTCTCTGCGAGGAGGGGGAGGCAAGTAGTCGTCCCGCCGTTCCACTGCTCCAGGGCGGCCGTCTTGGTCGCGCTCGATGGTGATGTGAGTCCGACTGCGGCTGGCAGCCGGCTCCTTGTCCTTCTTCCCACGGGCCCCGCTAGTCCGTGTTCGAGACGTCGCACCTTGGTCTCGGCGAGGCGGTGGGTCGTCGTTTTGGCGCTGCGGCGCCTCGGTGCGGCAGCCGGCATCATTCTGCGCGGTAGCCGCGTCGAGGAGCTGCTGAACTCGCTCCGTCATTATGCGGTGTTCTTTGCCTTCAATGTTGTCGAGCTCGTCTACTGCCGCCTGGGCGGCACGTATATTCTCTGCGGGGGTGGCATACACAGGGCGATCAGCCCCGAAGAGGTTGGCGATTGCCGCGCCGCGCTGTCGGACCGCACCTAGGCGGCTAGGCCCGGTTGGAGCCGGCGAGCCGCCTACGCGCGATCCATCTCTCGTTGGTAAGCTTCTGACAAGCGCCTCATGCTTGCCAGCTTCTTCGCGCCCTCGATGAGCTGAAGGCGGAACGCCTCCAACGTCCCGGTGTCGGCGTCTTCCGGAACCGGTGCTGCAAGGTCTCGCAGGGCCGCGTCAAACGGGTCATGCGCTCCCTCGCCGGAGCGCTCACCGTGCTCGAGGACGAGGACCTCAGTGACGGTGCTTCCGCCGCTCCTCGCGTATGAGAGCAGCTCATCGTAGACCACCACATTGGTGGGGAACGCGTCGAGCGACGCGGTGTCGAAGTCGACCAGCATCGGGTCGGTGGATCCTATGGACTCCAGGTCCGCGGCCGGCTCGCCGGCGACATGAAGTTGGTCGAGGAGGCCCGCGAGGAGGCTCTCAGGGCCACTCGTGCCTGCGTCGGGCACAGGCTCGTCGGAGAGGCAAACCTCGCCGACAAGATCGGCGAGGCAGCTGGCTGCACAGGCGATCTCAGCGCCGCGTAGCGCGTCGGCACAGACGCCGTCCGGCGTGCCGGGCTGGCCGTGCTCATCAGGGTGGAACAGGGTTCCCGTCCAGAGCAGATCTCCGGATGACGGTGCACCTCGCCCCATGGTGGGCGCCAAATGTCGGGGATTGGATACGACATATGCCAAAGGATGGCTTATCATGGTGGGAGCGAGTAGAACGTCGCCGGTGCCTGGAAGCGGGATGAGGCGAAGACATGCACGTCGGCGGAACTTACCCAGCTTCAGGGCTCTCCTAGGAGATAACACCCCTACTGCTGCTCTGCGGGGTCTCCGCATGATCACTAAAGCAAAGTGACTACAATGGTGCTCCTGGAGCTGTTTCGGGAGGTAGGAGAGGGCAAGGCTAGTTCTCTCTTCCCTGGGCTATCTGGTGTATCTCTCTCTCTAGGTCCGAACCCTTTGCATGGGTGCCCCGGGGGGTTTATATAGGCCTACCCCCCGGGGGTAAAATAGTAATCCGGCTGGGCACGGGTCCCAGCCGTCTGTCTCTCAGGCCGCCATCCTTCCCACCGGCTTCTGGGCCCCGCCGACTGGCGGGTCCCGCGGACAGGCTTGATTCTGTAGCGGCACTCCTAATGACGCAGGCTCGGTCATCGGATCGTGGCAATAGTGCCGCTGTCTATCGGGCGATCACTGTCACCATTCCCCATCTTATCTGATTAATGGCTCGTGGGGCCCCGGGAGGAGTCGGCCAACTCCAGGGAGGCCGACTCCCATAGGTCCGTCTTCGGGTTGCCCAGGCCGCCTTCGGCCCACCCACTGACAGGCGGCCCCACCGCCTTTGGGTCGTACAGGCCGGCATCGTGGGCACAGTGTACTACATACTGTGGCTGAGATCAGGGCAGGCATGGCAACAGTGCCGCATCTCGCCGGAGATCTTCCAGCGATACGGCTCACTGTAGGCATGCCGGCCCTTCGTAAGCAGGGGGGAAACGGCCATGCCATGACCGTACCCCGCGTCGTGCTTCGGGATAAGGGAGGAGTCTTGGGCCGACTCTCCATAGTCGGCCTCTCTGGAAGTCGCCAGCTTGGAGTCGGCTTATCTGGAAGTCGCCGTTTGGGACTCGGCATATTTTGGAGTCGCTCCTGGTACTCGGCCTGAGGGGCGCGGCCTGCCCCGATGTCTTGAAATGTCCTGGGGCTCGGGTTAGCCTACCCGTGGCCCATTACTCCGACATGGGTACTTGGTATGTCTTGACTTGAGCGAAGACCTCCCCGGCAACGGCGCCAGAAATCCTTCTTGCTACCTCTTGAGCATGCGTTGGTTTTTCCCTTGAAGAGCAAAGGGTGATGCAGCAAAGTAGCGTAAGTATTTCCCTCAGTTTTGAGAACCAAGGTATCAATCCAGTAGGAGGCTCCTCCCAAGTCCCACGCGCCTACACAAACAAACAAGAACCTCGCAACCAACGCGATAAAGGGGTTGTCAATCCCTTCACGACCACTTGCGAAAGTGAGATCTGATAAACATAATATGGTAAGATAAATATTTTTGGTATTTTTATGATATAGATTGAAAAGTAAAGATTGCAAAATAAAGTAAATTGGAAACTTATATGATAAAGAATAGACCCGGGGGCCATAGGTTTCACTAGTGGCTTCACTCAAGATAGCATAATTATTACGGTGGGTGAACAAATTACTGTCGAGCAATTGATAGAAAAGTGCATAGTTATGAGAATATCTAGGCATGATCATCTATATAGGCATCACGTCCGCAACAAGTAGACCGACTCCTGCCTGCATCTACTACTATTACTCCACACATCGTCCGACTCCTGCCTGCATCTAGAGTATTAAGTTCATGAAGAACAGAGTAATGCATTAAGCAAGGTGACATGATGTAGAGGGATAAACTCAAGCAATATTATATAAACCCCATCATTTTATCCTCGATGGCAACAATACAATACGTGCCTTGCTGCCCCTGTTGTCATTGGGAAAGGACACTGCAAGATTGAACCCAAAGCTAAGCACTTCTCCCATTGCAAGAAATATCAATCTAGTAGGCCAACCCAAACTGATAATTTGAAGAGACTTGCAAAGATAACAAATCATACATAAAAGAATTCAGAGGAGATTCAAATATTTCTCATAGATAAACTTGATCATAAACCCAAAATTCATCGGTATCTCGACAAACACACCGTAAAAAGAGTTACATCGAATAGATCTCCAAGAAGAGGAAGGAGAACTTTGTATTGAGAATCAAAGAGAGAGAAGAAGCCATCTAGCTAATAACTATGGACCCGAAGGTCTGTGGTAAACTACTCACAACTCATCGGAGAGGCCATGGTGGTGATGGAGAGGCCGTCCATGGTTGATTCCCCCTCCGGTAGAGCGCCAACAAAGGATCCAAGGTGGGATCTCGTGGATACAGAAGGTTGTGGTGGTGGAAATAGTTTTTCATGGTGCTCCTGGATGGTTTCGGGGTACAAAGATATATATAGGCGAAAGAGGTAGGTCAGGGGAGCCACAAGGGGCCCACGAGGCAGGGGGCGCACCCACCCCCTTAGGGTGCGCCGGCCACCCTTGTGGCCGCCTCAGCTGCTTCTTGACGTCCACTCCAAGTCTCCTGGATTGCGTTTGTTCCGAAAAGATCGCTCCCGAAGGTTTCATTCCATTTGGACTCCATTTGATATTCCTTTTTTGTGAAACACTAAAATAGGCACAAAAAAACAGCAATTCGGGTTTGGCCTTCGATTAGTAGGTTAGTCCCAAAAATGTTATAAAAGTGTAAAGTAAAGCCCATAAACATCCAAAACAGGTAATATAATAGCATGGAACAATCAAAAATTATAGATACGTTGGAGACGTATCACTTCGCGTGATCCATCGATACAAACCTGGACTAAAAAGGTGAGGGTGGGTCTTTTCCCGCTCGACAAGTAGGGGAGCTTGGCATAGTCTGTTCGAGGCAACGAGGTAGGAAGGGAAACAAGCAAATAAAAAAGCAAACAAGCCTAATTTGGCGACGGGCGCTCTCTATATGTACCACCTTTTTTTTAATTTCAAGTTTTGCTCTGTGGCGCAATCCATTGATACTACTACTGTACAAAAGTATACATTTTTTAAAAGGCTAGAGGGCGGGGCAGTCTAGCTTGGTCGGTTTCACGAGAGGCGAGGGCCTTTGTGATTTGACGGCTCATTACTGCTGGAAGGCGGGGCCTTGTGATTTGACTGCTCGTATAAATGTGCCGACGACCTGAGGAGGAGCAAAGAACCGTGCGGTATACTCAAGTTTTTCACTAGAGTAGTACTACGACGGAGGAGCACAAAACACGGCAGCCCAGTGCCATATGGCGATAAAAAATGATCTAATTTGCTAGTCATCTCATTGTTAGCATTGTTCTATTCATGCCTCGCAGAGAACGTGACACGTGCGGTGAAACACCTGAAGCAAACGATGAAACATAGGAGCAAAAGAAGAAGGTAGATTATCACCGCAAATGATCTAATTCGCCGCGGAGTCGTAACTGCTTCTTCATCGCTTCCACGACCTCCATCTCCTTGCGCATCTCCTCCGCCATCTTCTTCATTCTGTCCATGATGCGGGATTTCTCGATGCGAGCCTTGATCATCTGTTCCACGGACGTATTACGTACCTTGACAGCAGCCGGGTGCTCGATGCGGAGCTTCGCCAACTCCTCCTTCTGTTCCATGACGAGGGCCTGCAGCATCTTCATCGAGGAACTACTATTCTCATGCAGCTTCTTCCAGCCGGCGTTCTTCTCCTACAACAAGCCGGCGTTCTTCTCCTTCAACAGGTCGAGCTCGTGGTAGAGCTTCACCTTGTCCTCCTGAAGTTGCAGGATTTCACCGTCGCCTTCTTCTCCGAGGCAATGCTCTTCTTCAGCAGCATCACCAAGCCGGCGGTCAACTCCCCCTGCTTATTGAGCTCAACGAGCATGTCGTTGAGGCTCTTCTTCAGCACCTCCACCAAGCCGTGGATGAACTCCTTCTGCTTATTGAGGTGCTTATTGAGCTGATCGGGCATGCCCTCGAGGGATAACGACTCCAGCGTCGCCGACTTGGCATGTTCGCCTTCGCGGCTAGGGCTCTCCTGGGAGCCATCGCCTGCCCGTGAGAGATCTTTCGAGGTCTCTGCGTGGCGGCGAGCCATCTTTTTTTTCTGCAGCCTTGGTTGCCGCTCCCTTGTTACGAGTAGTTCTCGACCTAGAGCTCTTCTCACCGGCTATGGCAAGGATGGACGAAGAAGAAGCACTTATGAGGAGGAAAGGTAGAGTAATTTTCAGTTGGGTAGTTCCCCTTTTTATAACCCAAGTACTAGCACTAGTACTAATTCCTGCATAGTGGGAACATGTTTAGGTTTGGTACGTACTAGTAGGTGTGAGCAGGCGTTCCAATGGGATGGGAACAAGGTCAAGATTAATTGATGGTTTTGGTTTCGAGGCCCGAAATGGCTCCCGATGAGTTTAGTGGAACATAAATTTCAAGTAGACTATACTGCTCAAATGCGTAAATATTACTATGTTACTGTCAAAAATTGGCACAAAGTACGAATGAGACCAATGTAAGTACTACTAGCAACCCATGATTTAACTACTCGCATGCGCGCAGTGGAGTAGTAATGTCTTTCTTCCGCCCTCACGTCCACTCAATTTGCATGCGCTGTATTAATTGACCATCAATGAAGTGGACGACTTTACACGCGTCAAATTATCACATGGGGTGGATCTTGGTACAAAATTGCGTCCGCCCGTGTACCCGCGTGTGAGTGCGAGGGAATGAGTGCATGCGTGGCGTGCGTGCACATCTTCGCTTCATGCATGTTCCGATAGTATGGCTCAGGGAGGACAAGGACATTCTTTTGGAACCAGCAGCACGTCACTATGATCAATCCACACAAGGAGGTCGCAATAACGCCTCCACATGTGCCACGTGGCTTCATGAACTGTACGAGAGACACTGTGTCGCGTGCCATTGGAATTCTAATTTACGTGTTTTGCACATACTCGAAGTACTAGTAAGGTACACGTGCATTTCACGCATCAGATTTTGCAACAAAATTATGAATAAATACCACACTATAGCATGTAAGCTCTGAGTCATATATGCCTGATGTAGACCTTCGTTTAATTCTTATAGTTCATCTCATTCAAAATCAATTAGTTTTTATAAAAAAGCTAGGGCCTCTTGGATTCGTAGGATTTCCAAAAGGTGGGAATAGGAAAAACATGGGATTATAGTGGAATGTCGTCTTGAATCCTACAGGATTGTACGAGTGTTTGATTGTGCATAGAAAAAACGCAGAATTCTTTCAAAGAGATTCGAGTGGATGGGATGTTTCCTATGAAATCTAGTGCAAATGAATCATATGGAAAAATTCCTATGGTTTATAATCCTACGAATCAAACAACCAAGATGGGAAAAATTCCCAAGGATTAGAATCCTCCAAAATTCCTTTGAGAATTCTTTGAATGAAAGAAGCCCGTAATCTATTTTATGATTCATGGAATTGTGCGTTGTAAAGCATAAAGTAAAAACAAATAATGGCAATTCAGCTAGAAAAAAAGTTTGGGCATTTATGATACGGAAGATTCTAGAACAAAGGAGAACCACTATTGTTTTGAGGTTTGTGCATTATGCTTAAGTTGAACAATGGAGTCTGCTAGATTGTACATGTGGCAAAATCCGGTGGGGGGCTAGAAGATGGTGCGAGGGGCCGAGTGGAGGGAGACTATGAAGGAGTGCACAAGTGCGAGATCGATATTTAGAGAGAGGGGGCGAGAACGTGTGCTGTTGCGCGCAATGGCGGAGCCATGAAAAATAAATGAGCTAGGGGGCCAAGCATTGCTAATCCTTTACGAGGAGGGCCAATTCATGAACTTAAACCATTTTTAGCAGCAATTGTCTAATGATCACATTCATATTAGCCTCGATATATAGTGATGTTAGGGGGGGGCAGGCCCTTACTGCCCCCTGTCTTCGCCATTGTGCGCGTTTCTGAGAGATGCAGCAGAAGGCATGGACGATGAGAGGGGGATGTTGGATATATAATTAATGTGGGTGTATTAGCTATATATGTAGGGGTTGTTTGGTTCTAGGCCTAGGAGTGCCACACTTTGCCATACAATGTTGCCAAACTTGCCTAAGGTTAGTTCTTCAAAATGAGAGCCAAAAGTTGGCAAGCCTAAGGGAATCTTGCCACACTTGTTGTGTGTATGTGATGTGGGACCATAGTGTGACTTGCCTAAGATGTGGCTTGAACCAAACACACACCTAAGTTGGTCAAATTCTCCTAACCTTAGGTGTGGCAAGCTTTGGTAAAGTTAATCTCAAACCAAACAACCCCGTAATCCTATATAGAGAGGTATAGATTGATCGATGTGGACGTGGGAAAGAGGGTAAGACCTCACTGGATATATCAATTAATCGGTATGTGTGGAAAACTATGAAAGACCTAGCTATATACACACAGACATAGAGGAACATCGATCGTTGCGCATGCACGCATGAGAGATAAAGAATGCCCGATATGATGGAGAGGGGGATGTGTGTGGGTGTGTGCCTTCATGGGAGACCGACCTGAAGAAAAAGATTGCATGTGTGCGACGGATAATGCTGACTAGTAGTGTGTGTGCATGCATGCACGAGAGAGAGTTAGTGGTACAATTATAAAGAGAAGACGATTGTGTGGGTGTAAAAGACTAGGTGAGGTCATAATCAATGTAAAGTTGAATTCAAATATTTGAATAAGAGATCCTGATGTTTGAAACCCATGCATGCATGAATATAACGGAGATTTGCGCGGTGTGGTTTGGAAACGAGCATGTTGTAATCTATACACATTGAACAAGGTCAGATGTCGGTGTACTAGAATAGGGGTACCCTAGTACCCCGAACTTGTGCACGGGCAGTTGCAGCACCCCGCGGCAAGGCTTGCCGGGCGACCGCCAAGGTCCCTTGGAGCCATTCAAGAACAAAGTATTTAAGCTCAGGAGACAAGGCCCCGGCAAGAGGAGCTTGTCAGGAAGGCCAACCAAGGCATTTCAAGGAACTTGCCGCGACGTGCCGCGCGTCCCGGCAAGGCCCAGTGAGCGACAAGCTTCCAGGCCCGACAAGACAACGGCCGCGGCAAGGCGCTTGCCGCGGCAGGCGGCCACTCTGTGCCCACGCTCCAGCGCATCCACCAACGTGTCGCTCTGGGGGCCTTTCCAGGCGCGTGTGGCAGGAGGCTGTGCAGCCAGCGGTGCGTGGTGGCATGCGAAGCTGACAAGATCGCCATCGTGGCGAGCGGTGGCGCCCCTGACGGTCCTTTTCTGCACTGTTTGGGCTACATAGACGGGCATTTAATGCCCTTGTCCCCTGCCATCAGGGTTAGGTAGGAAACACTGTACAAGTAACTATACCAAGCACTCCTCTTTTTACACTTCTACCCTTCTCTGCGTTGCCACCTGTCGGTGACCCCTTTAGCATATAAAAGGAGGCCCATGCGCAACGTAGAGGAGGTTCGGATCATTCGGAAGCTAGAAAAACACTTAGCTCTCTCTCGAGCAAGAACATAATAGAATCAGACAAGCAGCAGTAGGAGTGTTATCTCTCCGGAGAGCTCCGAAGCTGGGTAAACTGCTCATGTGCTTCGCCTCGATCCGCTCTTCGTGCGACCTCCACCCCCCGCCGAACCGAAAGGGGCTCGGTCCGCCGGTCCCATAGGT
Organism: Triticum dicoccoides; assembly: GCF_002162155.2. Classification (NCBI taxonomy): domain Eukaryota; kingdom Viridiplantae; phylum Streptophyta; class Magnoliopsida; order Poales; family Poaceae; genus Triticum; species Triticum dicoccoides. The sequence goes on along the minus strand of NC_041381.1, from coordinate 676,455,673 downwards.
GTTCGTGGATCAGTTTCCCCGACATCTTTGGCACGCCAGGTAGGGGGCGTCGAGGCTGTGTGAACCTGATCCGGCGTCCACACGAGCTAGATCTTCATTTTCTTCATCAACATGCCACCGAAGAAGAAAGCTTCGGAGGCAGCTGTTCCGTCCACGTCGATCCCACCGCCACCGGAGCAAATGGGTTGTGGGGTAGACGTCGGCGGAAGGACGGACGTCGACGAGGAAGCTCACGACGTTGCCAGGTCCAAGGGCAAGGCGGCGCAGACCTCGACGTCCGCGCTTGTTCCGCGCCCATCTCAGGAGGCGCAGGACCGACAGCGTCATGGTACTCGCAGTGCCATACGTTTGTTGGGCCAAGATCAAGCTGGTGGATCCCGGGGCGCTCAAGACAAGCATGCACGCCAGCGTACCAGCACGAGCGAGACACGGTCGCCCGGACGGGATAATGCTCCTTCTAACATAGTTAGAAGTTCGAGCACATCCCGCTCCTCGCGCCGTCCGCCACTGCCACCCACCACTCCGGCAGAAGCTTTAGCGCGAGCTCAACTGCTCCTGGATTACCCTCCGACGTCGGACAAGATCTACGAATGGAGGGCCACCATTCAGAGTCTCATCGGCTACACCAACGGCGACACTCCGCGGCAGCCGAGCGCGTCGCTACCGCAGCAGGGTTGCCAGGCGCGAGCCGGTGGCGACAAAACAGGTGGAGGTGCAACCACCATGCAATCACCACCCCGAAGGCCAAGATCGCCGACTCGCCGGAGCCACCTCGACAGCGACTCTACCGTATCGTCGGATCCACGAGCTCGTCGCGATCAGCGCCAAGTTCTTCGCGATTGACAGCAAGAAGACGCTCGTACTCGCATCAAGCGCCAAAGAGAAGCGCGACGTCAATCCGACAAGCGCGCTGGGCCCTCTGTCGACATGCATGCGCCAGGGGAACCAGGCGACTTGCCGTACGTGGTAGGTTGCCCTGCGTTCACTCGTGAGCTGCGACAAGTCCAGTGGCCCAGCACGAAGAACTTCAAGCCAGACGTACCGGAGAAGTACGACGGCAAGACGCATCCGTCGGAGTTCCTCAGCATCTACACCATTGCAGTGCAGGCTGCCGGGGGACGGGACGACAAGATCCTTGCCAACTACTTCCCGCTGGTGCTCAAGCCCAACGTTAGATCCTGGCTCATGCACTTGCCGGACAACTCCATATCCTCTTGGGCCGATCTATGCCATCAGTTTGTCGGCACCTTCACAGGTGGCCACAAGCCTCATGGCCAAGAGAGTGACCTTCACCTGCTCGCCCAGAAGGAAGGAGAGCCCCTACGCAAGTACATTCAGAGATTCAGCAGCGTACAGCACAACATCCCAGACGTCCACCCTGCCGCGGTGATCACCGCGTTCCATCAGAATGTGCAAAACCGCAGGATGCGGGAGGAGATGGCGATGTGCAAGATCAGAGACGTCAGTGAGCTATATGCCCTGGCCGACAAGTGTGTGCGTGCTGAGGAAGGGAGGAGACTCCCCGGAGAGAACAGAGGAGCAGGAGGATCTGACAGCGATGAAGCAACCCCGGCAAGGAAAAACCGGCGGCGAAACAACAGGAGGAAGAAAGGAAAAGAGGTGCTAGTTGTCGAGCAGTCCGGCAACGATGGTGGCACCAAGAAAGCCAAAGTTGGTGACTCCGGCAAGGAGATTACCGCAAAGACTGTGGCGGTCGTCAACAAGCAGGACGGCGCCAACAAACAGTATTGCAAGATCCACCGCACCAAGGGCCACGATCTCCAGAGCTGCAAGAAAGTCGAGCAGCTTGTTGAACAACAGAAAGCTGAATACGAGCGGCGCGACAAGGAGAAAGCCCAGGAAGGTGCTGGAGGATCCGGCAAAAAATGTCCCGGCCGAGGAAGACGCCGCGGCAAGGTCAAGCAGCGGCAAGGAGACAGACCTCCTCGCGGCCGCGACAAGGATGAAGATGATGACGACGATGAAGACATGGATGATAAGGGGACTGATGAGCAGGAGTTCCAGAAAGCCACAGAGGTCATGTGCATTGACGGCGGCGCTTCTCTGCATACATCGCACCGCCAGCTCAAGCAGTGGGTGCGGGAAGTTAATGCAGCAGAACCACCCGTCGAGTCACGCAAGCCTCTGAAATGGTCCAGCACGCCTATCATCTTTGATATTGAGGACCACCCTGATCGCATAACTGCGGTCGGGTGCTTGCCGATGTTGGTTTCACCAACTATCCGCAACCTCAAGGTCACTAAGATGTTAGTTGACGGCGGGGCCGGCTTGAACCTGATCTCCTCCGCGGTGCTCCAGAAACTCCAGATCCCTGACAGCGAGCTCGAAGAAACTGGTACATTCCAAGGAATCAATCCGGGAAGGAGCAAGCCAAAGGGAAAGATCACATTGCCAGTAACATTTGGCAGCGAGTTGAACTTCAGGACTGAGAGGGTTACTTTTGACGTTGCTGACTTTCCATTGCCTTACAATGGGATACTCGGCCGTCCAGCACTCGCCAAATTCATGGCAGCCTCTCACTATGCCTACAACATGCTGAAGATGCCAGGTCCGATAAGTGTCATCTCTGTCCCTGGCGACAAGAAGGATGCTCTTATCTGCGCCGACAAGATCTACCGGGAAGCAGCAGCCGCAACAGATCGCAAATCACTTGCCGCTGAAGCTCCCGGGGGGAAGAAGAAGACCAAGTCCGGCAAGAGTTCTGATGCCCACTCCGGCAAGCGCACCTCTTCGGAGTGCTGCGCTACCGTCGAGGACACACCATCGAGCTCCACCGGCAAGTGTAAGAAGGCAATGGCAGCTCCACCTGAAACCAAGAAGGTGTCCGCCAAGGAGGACGGCACTGGTGGTACCTTCACCATCAGTGCCACTCTCGACCCTAAATAGGAAAGCGCGCTCGTTGCTTTCTTGCGGGCGAACGTCGACGTGTTTGCGTGGCAACCGTCTGACATCCCCGGTGTTCCCAGGAAAGTAATTGAGCACCACCTTGCCATTTGTCCTCATGCGCAGCCCGTCAAGCAGAAAGTCAGGAAACAGGCAGTGGAGCGCCAAGAGTTCATCACAGAAGAAATCAAGAAGTTGGAAGCAGCAGGCCTTGTCAGAGGAGTGCTCCATCCCACGTGGTTGGCCAATCCTGTTGTCGTGCGCAAGGCTAACGGGAAATGGAGGCTTTGTATCGACTTTACCGATGTCAATAAAGCTTGTCCCAAAGACCCATTTCCTTTGCCGCGCATCGACCAGATTGTTGACTCCACGGCCGGATGTGATTTGCTTTCATTTCTTGATGCATACTCAGGATACCATCAGATCTTCATGGCAGAAGAGGATGAGGAGAAGACCGCATTCATCACCCCGTGTGGCACGTACTGTTTCGTACGGATGCCTTTCGGTTTGAAGAATGCTGGTTCAACATTTGCAAGGGTAGTCCACCACGCTTTTGAGCCACAAATGCACAGAAATGTGGAAGCCTACATGGATGATATAGTGGTCAAGAGCAAGGACAGGGCGACCCTGATTCAAGATTTAGACGAGACATTTGCAAATCTGTGCAAGATCAAACTCAAGCTTAACCCCGAGAAGTGCGTGTTTGGAGTCCCTTCCGGCAAGCTTCTCGGGTTCTTCGTGTCTCAGCGGGGAATTGAAGCCAATCCCGACAAGATCAAGGCCATTGAGCAGATTGAAGCACCAAAGCGCGTCAAGGATGTACGAAGGCTTGCCGGTTGCGTGGCTGCTCTCAGCAGGTTTATCTCTAGATCTGCTGAGCGCGCCCTGCCATTTTTCAAAATATTGACAAAGGCAGGTCCAATGAAATGGACTCCGGAGGCGGAGGCTGCGCTGCAGGACTTGAAGAGATACCTGTCCTCCACTCCAACACTTGTCGCACCTAAGCCACAAGAAAAGTTGCTGCTGTATATAGTGGCAACCAATCAAGTGGTTAGTGCTGCGTTAGTGGCGGAGAGGGAGGCAGATGATGAGCCGGCAACCACGGCAGACACATCCAGCGACAAGCAGGGGGCTTCGCCGACAAGCTCTGGTCCCGACAAGGATGGATCTGCGCAGGAGCATGATAAGATGCAGAAGAGAATGGTGCAGCGCCCAGTTTACTTTGTCAGTTCCCTTCTGCAGGGGGCTAGGTCAAGGTACTTTGGTGTGCAGAAATTGCTTTTCGGCCTTCTCATGGCCTCGAGAAAGCTGCGCCATTACTTTCAAGCACATGAGATCACAGTCGTCACTCATTTTCCACTGAAGAGGATACTTCAAAATCCAGAAGCAACAGGCAGGATTGTCGAGTGGGCACTGGAACTGTCAAGCTTTGGCCTAAAGTTTGAGAGTACGTCAACTATCCAAAGCAGAGCATTGGCAGAGTTCATAGCAGAGTGGACGCCAACACAAGATGAAGAAATTCCAGAGACGAGCATCCCCGTCAAGGGGGCGAGCAAAGAGTGGCTGATGTACTTTGATTGTGCCTTCTCGCTGCAAGGCGTCGGAGCGGGCGTGCTGCTTGTCGCACCCACCGGAGAGCACCTCAAGTACGTAGTCCAGATGCACTTTCCCAAGGAGCAAGCAACCAACAATACTGCAGAGTATGAAGGATTGCTTGCCGGTCTCAGGATCGCGGCAGACCTTGGGATCAAGAAGCTCATTGTCAGGGGTGACTCACAGCTTGTCGTCCGCCAAGTGAACAAGAATTATCAGAGTCCGTTGATGGAAGCATATGTTGATGAAGTGAGAAAGCTGGAAGAGCACTTTGACGGCCTACAGATGGAGCATGTTCCGAGAGCTGAGAATGACATTGCTGATGGCCTGTCGAAGTGCGCCGCACTAAAGTTGCCTGTGGAACCAGGGATCTTTGTGCTCAAGCTGACTCAACCGTCCGTAACGCCATCAACTGGACAGAACAAGAAGAGGAAGTTGATTTCTGGTGACTATTTTCCAGCAGAGCTCCCTGAAGCCGCCGCCAAGAAAGTCCCCAAGATCAACACCAAGGGTGCTGAGGAGCAGTCTGCTTCGGCAAGCCTTATGGTTTGTTCTGTAGTAGCAGACGCTCCTGACAAGCTTTGCTCCGGCAAGCTTGCTGGGGAACATCAAGCTCCGGCTGAGCCGCAGGTTCTCGCCGTGGAAGCAGATGTTGCCGCAGCAGCAGATGTGTCTTTAGTCCTTGTTGTCGAGCCACAAGCTCCAGCATGGGCACAACAGATTGTCCATTTCCTTCAGTCAGGAGAACTTCCCGAAGAGCAAGAAGAAGCGGAAAAACTAGCCCGGCAGTCAAGTATGTACCAGTTTGTTGACAGCACACTGTACAGAAGAAGACTCAACTGTGTGAAATTGAAGTGTATTTGCCGGGAAGATGGACAAAAGCTGTTGGCAGAGATACATGGAGGCATATGTGGTCACCACATTGGCGCAAGAGCACTTGCCGGTAAAGCATTCTGGCAAGGTTTCTTTTGGCCGACAGCCCTCCAGGATGCAACTGCACAAGTAACCAAGTGTGAAGCGTGCTAGTTCCATTCCAAGCAGATTCACCAGCCAGCTCAAGCTCTCCAGACGATCCCTTTATCCTGGCCATTTTCGGTCTGGGGGCTCGACATCCTCGGCCCCTTTCCCTGAGCTGTCGGGGGCTTTGAGTACTTGTACGTCGCAATCGACAAGTTCACAAAGTGGCCGGAAGTGGAACCAGTGAGGAAGGTGACAGCGCAGTCAACAGTCAAGTTCTTCAGGTCGATTGTTTGCCGTTTCGGGATCCCTAACAGGATCATCACCGAGAACGGCACACAATTCACGAGCCGCACCTTCATGCAGTATGTCCAAGATCTTGGCGCCAAGGTCTGCTTCGCTTCTGTTGCTCATCCGAGAAGCAACGGTCAAGCGGAGAGGGCAAATGCTGAAGTGCTGCGTGGGCTCAAGACCAGGACTTTCGACAGGCTGCGCAAGTGCGGAAGGAACTGGATCGAGGAGCTGCCGGTGGTTCTTTGGTCGATCAGGACGACGCCAAATCGAGCCACTGGCCAGACGCCTTCCGCTCTAGTCTATGGAGCAGAGGCAATTCTCCCCACGGAACTCATATACGGGTCACCTCGAGTGCTCGCTTATGATGAGCTTGAGCAAGAGCAGCTGCGACAAGATGACGCGCTGCTCCTTGAGGAGGATCGTCTTCAGGCTGCTGTACGAGCTGCTCGATACCAGCAAGCTTTGCGCCGCTACCATAGCCGCAAAGTTAAAGCCAGAAGCTTCGAGGAAGGCGACCTTGTTCTTCGGCGCGTTCAGTCCGCCAAGAATTCCAGCAAGTTGACGCTGAAGTGGGAAGGCCCTTATCGGGTGAAACGAGTCACTAGGCTCGGCGCTGTCCGCCTTGAGACTGAAGATGGAATTCCGGTGAGCAACTCCTGGAATATTGAACATATTCGTAAGTTTTACCCGTAGGGCGCGGTTGCCGGAACCTGTTCCGACAACCACCTTTTGTACAAGTCTTGCCGATGTTGCATGTAATCCTTTGTACAAAGCCGGGCGCAGATCCCGTGCATAAGTAAAGCTCATGTGCTCCACACATATTGTCAATTTCATGCATTATATTCTTTCTTGCATGCGTTATCTGACACTTTGTGCAGCACCTACTCCTGGTAAGCAATAACGAGCCGAAAGGCTCCATATCTTTATTTTCTCTTCTTTCTTTTTCTCAACAAAGGAAAGGAAGGTACCCTCGCACACAAGTTTCCCGGGGGGGAGGAGAAGATAATGGTGTGGACCAGGCACTGTTCAAGCAAGTTTTGCCTTGCCGGAAAGCAAACGACAGAAAAGCTAAGTTGCCAAAGTTTGAGCAATTAGTTTTAAATTTTTAAGTTATCTTCCTCGAACGACCGTGCTTTGTATGGAAAACCTGTGCGCGGAGGAACCAACTCATAGCTAGTTGCGCCCTTACTTTGTTTCGAGTCCGCTCAACAACTTAAGTGTGCTGCAACTAGTCGCGACAAGGTTTCTTGTCGGAAGCGGCACCGCCAGCAGGCTGCTGACGTCCCGCACTCAGCGCTTGCGGCTCGGGTGCCTGCACCGACAAGTTCCCTAAAAGCGTAGGGTAAAAACATACAAAGGAAGGAATCTAGTAAAGGAAATAACGTAGCAATCGATACTAGAAATAGAGTTATATTACAAAATAACTTGTCGCAGCTCTAACAGATTGCTCTTATAATATGGCTAGCAGCGACAAGGAGAAAGAGAAAACGGGCGGCCTAGTCTACGCGATCGCCCTCAACCCTCTTGATCTCGCTCACCTTGTCCACAATGGGTGCGACAAGGGCCTTGAGCGCATCCAGATCAGCGTCAGGCGGCAAGGACCTGAGGACATTGGTGAGATTGAGGCCTGGGTTGCCGAAGGCCACCTTCATCAGCACCTTCTGGAGAGCCCCCGCGCAAATCCTGTGGGATTCGTCGGCCAGCTGCTTTGGGATCCTCTCCCGGAGTCGCTGGAGTGCCGTCGCCACGCCCTTAAAGAACAGGCTGAGCTTGAAGCTGGGTTGGATATGCTCGTCGGAGGGATACCCAAAGTCCTCCATCCCCAGCTGCGCCAGCTCCCCGTCGATGACTGCGGCGATATTCACCAGACCCTCGGTCCAGTGCTCCACAGTCTCTCTAAATGAGTTTTGGGTAACGGCGATGCTCGCCAGCAGCGCCTCATTGGCCTTGATCTTCTCCGACAAGGTCTCCTCTCGCTCCTTGGCGCCGTCCAGTGTCTGAGTCAGCGTAGCCAGCTTCAACTCGAGATCCGCGTTGGAGTCCTTGGCGGCGTGAGCTCCTTGTTCCTCTCAGTGAGAAGACCCTGCAGTTCTCCATGGGCGGCAGCATCCTTCTCGCGCTCACGCTTGAGCGCAGCAAGCTCCTCGCCGCTCTTCCTGATATTGGCCTCCAGCTGCGCCACCTTCGCCTCCAGCTCTTTCTTGGCGGCCTTAGCAGCTGCGGCAGCGTCCTTTGCTTCCTTGAGCGCCCCGCCAATCGCTTGCTCGCGCTCGGCGAGCTCCTCTTCGTGGCTGTCAAGGTTGACCTTGCACTGCACCAACTCTCCCTCCTGCGCAGATAGCTTCTCGGTAGCAAGCCGCTGCTGCTCTTCAACCTCAGCCTTCGCGAGGAGGAAAGCTTTCCTCTCCACGGCGACTTGCTCCCGCTCCTCTGCCAAGCTCCGGAGAGTTTCCTGCCTAAGACCCTGGAGCTCCTCCGCGCGCTTCTCAATGTCGACTCCCGCCCTCGCGACGAGTGCTTCTCGGGACGCCAGCTTGGTTTGTCGGGCGTGGTAGAGCGACAGCAACTTCCGCAGTAGCCGCTCCTCCTCAGACTCGCCGCTGCTGCTGCTTGGCGCATCGACCAGCGCCAGCCCAGCGGAGGCGAGCACCTCCTCGTCAAAAGCTTCTCCTTCGACCGGCGCCCTGGAGCTCGACGCCCAGGGAAGCTTGATGAAGATACCGTCGCCGGCCTTCAAGTAGGCGCCGGGCTGGGGCTCTTCGGAGCCTGGCTCCGCGGCAACGGCGGAGGGATCGGCGGTCGGCGCAGGGCCTGGCGCTCCTGCGGCCTCAGGGCCATCAGTGCGATCGCCGACCCCTCGCCAGCTTCTGCGGCGGCAGCCTTGGCGGCCTCTTCGCCGGTGGGCTCATCAGCACCGGCCCCTTATTCGTTGGCGGCGGCGTCGTCGTTGCTGCCACGCGCGCCTTCCTCGCCGGCGTCCTCAGTCTCCATTGGCTCCGTAGCAGATGGATCTGAAGAACGAAGAAGGGAGAAAAATCAAGCAAAAATCTAAGAAAGGGAATTCAGAAGAAGAAGAACCCAAGGGAAGGTTTCAGGCAAGAAGATTACCTGTACTAGGATCTGCGGTCGCGGTCTCAACCGCCGGAGGATCACTGGTGCCGTCCCTTGCCGGAGAACTGTCCCTTGCCGGTGCGTTCTCCCTTGCCGGAGAGCGCTCCCTTGCCGGGGACTCCTCCCTTGGCGGCGTAGTCGAAGCAGATGGCACTTTGGGGACGGCTTCCGGGCCCTCCTGGTGAGGCTGTTCTGCTCCTACACAAATCAACAAGCAAGATATCAGTAGAGAAAAGAGCACCCATGCGCGCCCGACAGCAGGAAGTAAAACTACAAACTTACGCTGGGGGTTGCGCTGGGGGCTGCTTTGGGGAGTGGCTGCAGGGTCCGTCAAGCTGGTCTCAAACACCCCCCCTGCTGACACGGTGGGATCATCTTTGATGACAATCACCGAGGCCTTGGCTCTCTTCGCCGCTCTCTGGGCCAGCGTCCTGAAAAGGAATGGGTTCAGATTGAAGCAAGTCAGAGACAAGATAAAAGCAACAAGATTGGAGAACTACAAGAACGCTAAAGAAACTTACTCTTCTTCCTCCTCGTCGGAGCTGAGCGCGGAGAGATCGAAGTCCGGCTCCCCTCTGGTGCGGCGAGGCGGAGGAGTAGGATCCCTTGCCCGCTTGGCAGGGGCGGTGGCGGTGGACCGGAAAGATCCCGCTCCAGTTGCCGCAGCAGCGTGAGGCGCTCCCACAGCAACATTGCTTGCCACGGTAGAGCGTGTCGCACGGCTTGGCGGCTGTTGGCTCGTTTTCCGCCCCGCTACGTCCCCGGCCCTGCGGAGACGCCTTCTTGGCGGGGCCGGGGGCTCCGCCTGCGGCAAGCTGTCTGAAGGCTCGGGCTCTTCCTCGCCGGCCACGCTCGGCTCAGCTTCAGGGCCGGCAAGATCTTCCTCACCGGAAAACTCCTCACGCTCGGCAAGGCTTGCCGCCTCTGCCGCCTCTGCCTCCTCTACGGTGAACCCGAACGCGCCCGCGGCAGCTGCTGCCGCAGCCTCTTCCGCCCTAGTGGCGATGCGCTGCAGCTCCGCGTCGGTAGTGTCGCGGGTGAGGCTCTTCTGTTCGTCGGCGCGGACCGACACTTCTACCAAGTCGTCGAAGAACGCTTGTACGACGTCATCCGCAGGTTCTTGCCAAGTTGGGGCGATTCCATGCAAATCGCACAATGGCATCATCGCGCGGATCCGGTCAAGCGACGAATTGTTGCACAACGGAACGACGCTCCTCGGCAGCGTGAATGGATGTTGGGGATCTCGTTTGAACAACTCCAGGAGCATCGCATCCAGCTCCAGGACGGTGAAGTTGAAGTTGAGGCCCGGGCGCAGCCTCATGATATCCGCCGAGTTCTTGAACTCCCAGGCGGGTCTCCCCCTCTCCTGCAAGGGGGCGATGCGGCGGCGAAGGAAATCTGCGCCAACGGCGCCTACAGTGAGCCCGGCAAGCCTAAGGTGAAGGATTCGCGTGACGGCAATCTTCAGCCTGTCGTCCTCCGGGGCCACATTGCTCCAATCGTTGCCGCACACTATTGGGGCTTGGCGCAGGGCAGTGAACGGTTGCGGATTCTCCTCGACGATCCAGCACCACTCCGCTCTCCACTCCTCCCACTTGCTGCGGAGCTCCCCCTCTAGATACGCCTCCTTCTTGCCGACTCTCGAGATCCAGGCAATCCCTCCGGCAAGCGGCTCTCCTCTCTCGACCCGAGGCATGAAGAAATGGCGGAAAAGGGCTACATTTGGGTGGACTCCGACAAAGTTTTCGCACAAATGTGCGAAAACTGCCATGGTCAGAACGGCGTTGGGGGTGAAGTCAAGGAGGCGGAACCCATAGGTGTTCATGATGTCGCAGAAGAAATCAGAAAAGGGCGGGCAGAGCCCACAGTAGAAGAACAATGCGAAGAACGGGTACCCGCTTGGAGCCAGTTCCGAAGCTGCAGCCGGGAGAACCCTCGTGCGCGGATGCGCACGCGTCTCCGTCGACCAGAAGAGGTAGTAGTACTCCCTCAGCTCCTGCGCACTGAGCTGAGGGGGGAAGAGGGCCCGCTCCTTCCGCAGCACCGCGAGCCGCTGCGCCTCGGCCGACTTCACGCCTTTCCCCTTGTCGGCTTTTGGAGCCATGGCGGAGGTGGTGGGGGAGATCGGCGGCGGTGGTGATGCTGGTGGCAATGGGGAGCGGAGCGCTGCTCTCTTTCTGCTTCGAGAAGAAGGGGGGAGCGGCGGAGATTTCTGGAGTTGGAGCAACAAACGGCGAGGTGGACGAACTGCCCCTGTTTCCCCTGCTTATAAAGAGGGAGGGGGCGGACGTTTCGCCCTTCCGAATAAAGAAACCACCCACGATCTCTCCCACGACGCCGCATTCAACGCGTGCCGTTAGGGGAGGGCGCGGTGGATACAGAGCAAGATTCGGCATAACCCAGGCCGCGTGTGCCCCGTGCCCTATTTTGGGCCTGGCCCAACAGCGCTCGGCACCGTGTATGGCCCAGGCCCGGGGGCTCCTGTCGGTGTACTAGAATAGGGGTACCCTAGTACCCCGAACTTGTGCACGGGCAGTTGCAGCACCCCGCGGCAAGGCTTGCCGGGCGACCGCCAAGGTCCTCCGTGGTTCCCTTGGAGCCATTCAAGAACAAAGTATTTAAGCTCAGGAGACAAGGCCCCGGCAAGATGAGCTTGCCGGGAAGGCCAACCAAGGCATTTCAAGGAACTTGCCGCGACGCGCCGCGCGTCCCGGCAAGGCCCGGTGAGCGACAAGCTTCCAGGCCCGACAAGACAACGGCCGCGGCAAGGCGCTTGCCGCGGCAGGCGGCCACTCTGTGCCCACGCTCCAGCGCATCCACCAACGTGTCGCTCTGGGGGCCTTTCCAGGCGCGCGTGGCGGGAGGCTGTGTAGCCAGCGGTGCGCGGTGGCATGCGAAGCTGACAAGATCGCCATCGTGGCGAGCGGTGGCGCCCCTGACGGTCCTTTTCTGCACTGTTTGGGCTACACAGACGGGCATTTAATGCCCTTGTCCCCTACCGTCAGGGTTAGGTAGGAAACACTGTACAAGTAACTGTACCAACCACTCCTGTTTTTACACTTCTACCCTTCTCTGCGTTGCCACCTGTCGGTGACCCCTTTAGCATATAAAAGGAGGCCCATGCGCAATGTAGAGGAGGTTCGGATCATTCGGAAGCCAGAAAAATACTTAGCTCTCTCTCGAGCAAGAACATAATAGAATCAGACAAGCAGCAGTAGGAGTGTTATCTCTCCGGAGAGCTCCGAAGCTGGGTAAACTGCTCGTGTGCTTCGCCTCGATCCGCTCTTCGTGCGACCTCCGCCCCCCGCCGAACCAAAAGGGGCTGGGTCCGCCGGTCCCATAGGTATTCGTGGATCAGTTTCCCCGACATCAGACTGATTTGAATTTGAGATACCGATGGCAGACATTGTTTGGCCACATTGCATCCGTGCATGGACACACTATTCTAATTGGAGATGATGGGTGGCTTTCGCATCACATATCTATATCTATACCCCTATATATATTATATATTATATTTTTTATATTGTGTGCGTGTAACTTTAACTTTGAAAGATGGTCGTTCGATGAGGCGAATCCGATGGTGCAGAGATGGCAAATTTGAGCACTACTGGCCGTTGGTTATCATCTAGATTGCACCAGATTTCGCCACATGTACAATCTAGAAAACTCCATGGTTGAACTTAAGCATAATGCACAAACCTCAAAACACAAGCACTTCTTCTTTGTTCTAGAATCTTCCGTATCAGAATTGCCCAAATGTTTTTATACATGATTTGCCATTATTAGTTTTTACTTTATGTCTTACAACGCACAATTCCATGAACCTTAAAATAGATTAGCTTTCTTATAAAAACTAGATGATTTTGAATGAAATGAACTATAAGAATTAAACGAACATCTACATCATGCATATATGACTCAAAGCTTACATGCTATAATGTGGTATTTATTCATAATTTGGTTGCCAAATCTCATGCGTGCAATGCACGTGTACCTTACTCTAGTCTAAATGGTGTTTGTGTGTGTGTTGTGCGTGTTGAGGTGCAAATTGTCTTTTTTGGGTACACGTTAAGCTTGTTCTCCCAAAATTTCAAGCCGCGCCTTGTTATGCCGAAATTTCAAGCTAGCGTTTCTGTCTATCGTGCTGCGAAACTCCCGCCTCTTCAACCCGTGCCTTGTTACCTCAAAATATTTAAGATATATCTTTGTCTCGTTGTGCTCCGACAACTCCCTTCATCTCAACCCACACCTTGCTATTCCAAAATTACAACGCGCGGGAAAACTCCCACCTCCTGTGAAATCCCGACACGTGAAATGCCCGTGGTACCTCTGAACCGAAGGAGCCGCCTCAAATCGGTGGGGGTACTTTCGTAACTTACCCCACATTTCGGACAAGCGCGTCCCTAAGCCATGGTTCCCCACTCCCATCCCATCCGCCCACCCATTCGTACACCAAGGCCGCGAAAACCCGTGACAAAGCCCCATGCCCTCATACGTCCGCCACCCAGCCGGGGCCTCTTCCCTGACGACGTCGTCCACAGAAACACCTCGACGTCCATCACCTACCGTACCGGATGAGGATCCGTCGTCGATCTTGTCGTCCCGCCGGTTCAGCCACCCCGTCCTCCACCTCCAAGGAGCTGCCCCGATGTTCCCCTTGTCTTTCGCGCCACCTCAATTCCCACACTGCTGTCTTCACCTGCACCACCAGAAGAGCATCATCATCACTATTTCCTCGGATGAAGCTGCGGCCTAATTGGCGCCATCAAAGAGGTTGTACACTAATCGCTGCATTTTCTTCTTGATTCGATCTCACTGTGCTGCCGACGCTCGGTCCCGAGCCAACACAGCATGGCTCCATCCACGGTGGTGTCGCCGGCCACTTCCTCCACGTCATCTCTCCCTCGGCGGTGACGTCCACATCAGTAAGAGTTGTTGCTGCTTTAGCTCTCACTCGTGCTGCTGCTCTGCTCTTGCTCTTGGTCCCCTGCCTGGTCTGCTCTTGCTATTGCTCTTTCTCGCGCTGCTGCTCTTGCTCTTGCTCTTGCTTGCGATGCCGCTCCGATTTAGCTACACTTCAGTCGACTGAATCGACTTTTGGGTCAGTCGATTTTTAGGGGTTGGGGGGCTCGCCAGAGTGAAGGAAGAACCAGCCGCAGCGGGGAGGGGGCTCATCGGAGAGGTACCCCACTATCTATATTAGGGTTCAGGGTGGGGGCGATGGTCGCCGGCGGTGGTGGGGCGGCGGCGTGGGGATCGCCGGAGAAAAAA
>NC_041381.1:676438456-676441044 GCF_002162155.2 Triticum dicoccoides | reverse complement strand
GCGGTGGCGGACCAGCAGTGGGGAGTGTTTTCGGGGCGGGCGGGGCGGTGCATCGGCGGTCGCGGGCGGCGGGAGGCTGCTGTTTGGCCGTTTGTGGCAGGCGGCTCAGAGCGGTGGAGGTTGAAGATGAACTGCAGGCCCTTTATTTCGTATCCAACGGCTGCAAAATCGACTGTCCAGAGATGCAAAAGTCAGTCCACTGACGTGTAGCCTCACCTTACTAGTGCATTCAATTTCGGCAGTAAAATTCAATTTTGACAACAAAATTCAGTTTTGAAGGCAAAATTCAGTTTCGACAGTTAAGTTCAGTTTCGACAGTTAAATTCAGTTTCTACAGTTAAGTTCAGAGATGAGCGGCTGATGTATTTTACATCTAGCACTTTGTGGTTATTAATTTTACGTCATCTATTGGAGATGCTATTAGAATTCCACTCAGGTTAACATTATCTCTCTTGTCCTGCTTCAGCCTCGGCGTCGTACAACTCACTAGAGCTGCTCCAACGACGAAACCCTCCATCACAGCAGAGCAATACCTCGGGCTCCATATCCAGACGCCTAAGATCTTCTTCCCCTCCTTCGACAGCCAAGTCAGCCGGAGCATCCTCACCGGCCAACCCAATCACGCTGAGATCGACATGGCTTCACCAAAGAGGTTGTACACTTGTTGCATCTCTTTTTTACTCTACATGTTATATATATTGTCCACTGAGCACACGTAGTAACGTGAAATACGATTATTTTATCCTACTATATGACAAGCAGTGAGGTACCAGGAAACTTAGCTATCCATGATGGACTCTCTTGAACACCATCATTATTTATCTCTGCGTGTTTGAGCTGTGCATTTGTCGATGGGCCTGGGAGTTGAGCTAGTAGGGCAGTAGCCTGGGTCCAAAGTAATAGAAGTAGCACAAAAACATTTTTTAGTGTAGGATTTTCCTTGCTCAAGCCTGCCAACTAGAATCGCCAGTTCTTGAAAGGAAAAGTGAATGAAAAACATAGGAATTGGAAAGTTTCCTATGGTACTACTTTTCATGAATTTGGTGCAAAGGAATGGAGCAAAGG
This sequence comes from Triticum dicoccoides, assembly GCF_002162155.2. Classification (NCBI taxonomy): domain Eukaryota; kingdom Viridiplantae; phylum Streptophyta; class Magnoliopsida; order Poales; family Poaceae; genus Triticum; species Triticum dicoccoides. Next base: position 676,439,979 of record NC_041381.1, on the reverse strand, counting down.
AAAACTGTAGGATTTGTTCCTTTAGTGTCTCCTTGAAAGAAAAACCATGGGAATTCTAATTTCCACTTGTCCTCCTTTTCATATTCATATTCATGCATGAAGCACAAGACTAAGAGATAGTAGCATAATAGTAGCATTATAACCGTACATTTTCTTGTGGTTTGACTTAATCTCACCACGCTTTTTTGCATCCTGTGATCTTCCAATTCTTGTGAATCAAACACCCAGATTGGCAGAAATCCTGTGTTTTAAATTCTCTATTTTGCACGTGCATTCCTATCCTATTCCTGCCTATTTCCTATCCCTGCATTGTTAGAATACTCATATTCAAACAAGCCCTTACACAATTACTTCTGTTACAGATATGTGTCAAAGAAAACCTTGTGTGGTTTGTCCTGCTCCTGCGGCGCTGTGTTCCACCCCAGCTCAGCTGCTCCAACGATGGAAGGGTTCACCATAGCAGGGATCCGCTCACCAGACTGTCTTTCTCCGCCTCAGATCTTCTTCCCGGGTCCGCAAGAGAGGTTGCACTCTTCCGTGTCTGCTTACGTTATGCATCGCTTAATATGATGGCATGCTACATTATCATCGTGTTCACCTAATAGACTCCGAGTCAGGTCCAAACTAATGCTGAAACTTGAGTTTTTAAATGGTTGTGGGGTACATATTGGGGCAGCAATCAGTACTATCTGTCTACTGTCTAGTTAATCTCGGGTGTCTACTATGAGTTTCATGTTGGGTGCAAAAAATCATTAAAGGAGCCATTATCTGTATTTTTTAACTAAAGCTATTATCTGTCTGCTATCATTGGTTTTGGGTCTATTCACAGTTTGCTACCATCACTCTGGATTTGTGCATGCACTCCTTACATAATCTCACTATGTTTTATTCATATGCATGCCAGTTATTGTACACAATGGAATTGATCATGTAGAGCAAAAGAGACGAGCCTTGCGTGGCAATAAAATTTCATGCAGACGTCGCTCCATGGTTGGTGCAAAGGCAGCCCCCCTCCGCCCATTTCAGATCGTAATCAAGAGGAAGATAACTGTTCTCAGGGGGATTCAGAAGGAGAAGACCACTCCTATTTACCCCATGGGGTCTTCGCTCTAACTTGGCATGCTGATTTTGGTAATATCGTGCATATGGTGCCTTGCATTGCTTACTGTATACATCAAAGATGTCATCTGCTTAGTTTATACATGCTTTGTGTCAATACCATCTGTTTAGTTTCTTTCTCGTATATGTGAATCATGAAATGCCATCTTGTTTAGCCAGGCATCATATATGTGAATTTTGTAATGCCACCCTGGTTAGCCAGTCATCTTATATGTGAATTATATCATGCCATCATTTTTTATTACGTGTTAAATTTGTCAACAATTTTAGTACATTCAATTACTCTTCCTGTGCATCAGCCATTCGGCACGGTCATGGAAAAATCTGGAGTGGAAACAAGGTCTTCAGAGCAGACAATGCTATCTGACGAAGCGCATGTCTTGCTGGTTACCGATAGCTCCTCA
>NC_041381.1:676420726-676438162 GCF_002162155.2 Triticum dicoccoides | reverse complement strand
CAGGGTTATGTTGCTCATATCGTGCGTATGATATCTTGCATTGCTATGTCATTTTCTTAGTTTATACATGCTCTGTGTGAATGCCACCTGTTTAGTGTCTAATTACCATATATGTGAATTATGCAATGCCATCTTGTTGCAAGACATTATATATGTGAATATGCAATGTTATCTTGTTGCAAGGCATTATATATGTGAATTATGCAATGCCATGCTGTTTAGGCAAGCATATGTGAATTATATCATGTTGTCCTTTTTTTGTATTTCTCATTGCTTTTGTCAACAATGTTTGTATATTCAACTGCTCTTCCTGTGCATCAACCATTTGAATTGGTGATGGAGAAATCTGGAGTGAAAACAAGGTCTTCAGAGCAGACAATGCTACCTGCTGAAGCAGATATCTTACTGGTTACAGATAGCTCTTCAGAGGAGGATTCAGAGGCAGATGACCAGTCCTATTATCCCCCTGAGGTGTATGCTCAAACTTGGCAGGGTTATATTACTCATATCATGCATATGTTGTATTGCAATGCTTAGTTTTTACATCATATACACAATATTGAATGCCATCTCCTAAGTTGACACATCATATATGCGATTGCCCTCTGCTCACTTCCTTAGTATATAAATCATATATTTGAATTATGTCATGCCATGATGTTTACATAGACAACATGTATCTGAATTATGGCATGCCAACCCATTTTCTAAAGACATAATATAGTTATATCATCTCATCCTGTTTACATAGTCATCATATTTTAAATTATGTCATTCTATCCGTGAATTATAGCATGCCATCATGTTTCCATCGACGGCATGTTTGTGGTTTATGGCATGCCAACCATTTTAATAGACACATCATATAGTTATATCATGTCATCCTATTTACATACTCATCATATTTTTAAGTATGTTATTCTATCCTGTTTAGTTAGCCATCATACATGTGAAATTGTGTCATGCTATCCTGTTTAATTAGCCATCATATATGTGAAATTATGTCCTGCTATTTTGTTTGGTTAGACAACATAAATGTGAATTATTTCATGCCATGTTTTCTTCCCTACTATCCATTGCACATGTCTATCTTACAATGTCTGTACATTCAATTACTTTTCTTGTTTATCAGCCATTTCAATTGGAGGGGGTGATGGCAGTATCTATGGGAGTAAAAACACGGTCTTCAGAAAAGATCGTGCTACCTGTCGATGTAGATAGAACCAAGGTTGTACTTGCCCAAGAACCAACCTCACCACACATAACCCAGACTCATGAAGATTGTACCCCTACCCAGTTGGACAGAGAACCAGCTACACCCCTTCTAACCCCAACCCCAGCAGATAGTAACCCAGTTCCCGTTGACACATCACCATCTCCACCACAGAGCACCCAAACATGAGCAGTTAGTAAGGCAACTGCAGTGCCCAAAGCATGAGGACCACCACTCCGAACCCCAAGTCAACGCTTAAAGCAGAAGAAGAATTGTTCTTAGGTCAGGTTCCATAGCTATGGTTCATACTACTTTGCTCTTGCATCACTGTATTTACTCATACTAACTAATTTCAAATTTGAAGGATGCAATTGAAACTCCAATGGTGCAACAGGTATGTTTTAAACCTGTTTCTTTAACATGTTTGTTGTTGTAACTTGCTCTATGTTGATTTCAGTTTCAATTGAACAAACAGTTATGTTCTCATGCCGTGCACATTACAAGTGTTGTTATTGTTGTGTAGTTTCCCACACTTATATTCTGCCTATGCTGCTTTGTCTTAAATAGATATGATTCGAATTGTATTTATATTGATTTGGAAACATAAACTAGAATGATATAGACCATACAGTGACCATACTACATAGATATATGTTTGTTTCATGTTGTTATCCTGTCCACCTTACTACTGAACTGGTTTACCAAAATGAGTTTCATATACTACATTGTAAACCTGTGATGTGTTTGTTTGTTTATCTTTTAGAAAGCGGATAAAATATTGGATAAGAGTACCCCGTTATGCAATGGTAAAGGAAGTAATGCAGATAAGGTTCAAGATAGTGAGACATCCCTATTGGTCTCCAAGAAAGCTGATAAAAACTATATTGAAGACACTGAGACAACCCCAAAGTCCTGTCTTGATGTAGTGTTCGAGTTACTGGCTACTACTACTAGCACCAGCTCTTCGAACTCGTTGCCTGAATCAGTTTGGCTTCTTGAGTCTCAACTTCAAGTTGAAAGACATCGATCAGATGTTATGCGACAGGAAGCCGAATGACTGAGGAAGTCCCTGCAGAATTCAGATGCATACTTTCTGGTGCAACAGCAAGTGCTGGAGGACTTAAGTGCCAAACAAGAGAAAGTTAATAAGCTTGTTAAGCATCTTGCCAGCATTATGGGTACCCAGGATATTGTTTCTTGAGATCTTCTGAAGTGGTTTCAGTTCTGGACTTGTTTTGCTGCGGCGTTTATATGCTGCTGTGTTCCCTATATTTGCACTGGTGGCGAACTTTGATGCCCAGTGGATGTAATATGTGTAATAGCCGGGATAGCCTAGCGTAAGTTGCTTGCTTATTTATATCCTTATTGTCTTGTTTATTTCTTTGCTTGTAGTCAGTGCAATTCTTTTTCTGCGGTTTGCTAGTGGTCGCAATAACCTATTTTTTTAAACTAGGCCACAATAACCATGGGCTACATATTTACTGTAGTTACCATTACCCTCCTACGGGCCGCAGAAACAATGGGCCTTCTACGGGTAGTAGAAACAATGGGCCTTATACGGGTCATAGACACAATGGGCCTTCTACGGGTCGTATCATCAATGGGCCTTCTACGGGCCGTGTGATCGGTTGGCCAAACATGGGCCAATAACAGACCGCATTATGGCAGTAAACGGGCTAGAGTTGGAATCGTCTGTTCATAGGCCGACCATAACGGGCCGTCGTTAATCGGCCGTATTTGATGACGCTATGAAAACGGCCCAATGTATTAATGGGCCACAAACGGGCTGACTGTAACCTCGGGCTGAATTTAGCCCACAAGCAGAAAATGACAGTAACGGGCCATAAGTAAATGAATGCTGGAAATGAGCCCAAGAATAAATTGGCTCTGAGAAAGCCGAAAGATAACATGGGCTGGAAACGGCCCAACGGAATAACGGGCCGTTAATGGGTATAAAGAGATACACTGTTCATTACGGGCGAGTTTCACCATGGGTCGTTAATGGGTATAAAGTGATACACTGTTCATTACGGGCAAGTTTCACCACGGGTCGTTAATGGGCCAAGAGTTACAAAGGGCCTCATATGGGCAGAAAGACGTCATGGGCCATACATGGGCCAGAAGTGAAAACGGGCTGGAATCATATTAGATGGCCCAGAAGACGCTATTGGGCCTAATTCGGATAGGGCGTAACGGGCCTTGGGTTAGCGGGTTGTAAATGGGCTATATGCGAACCGACCGTTAACAGGCTTTCCATGGGCCGACCCGCCACCTTTTGACCAAGTCAAACGGGCCGGCCTTTTCACAGGAATGGGCCTTTGTTGGGTCGTGCCACATGTCGACGTATCATAGGCACCTTCTGTCCAATGAGTGGATGCCATCTGTCCCAACGGTGAGCCGACACGTGTTTCCTCCAGCCAATGATAATTTTACACATGGAAAATCCCCATTGGTCGGGGCTGTTAACGGGTTATCGGATCCAAAACCGGACTCGATAGCTTAACGGCGTTCCGTTACGGTGGATGCCACGTGTCGGTCACCCTTGACGAAAGCACTTATGTGATGCGCGATTTATCATCATGGAAGTGGACACTTCCGTGATGATAATTTTTGTAATGTCATGGAACACTTCTACGACAGCACAGGTATGACTATCTTGATTCTGTCATAAAGTCGTCATGGATGTACATGCATGACAAAAAACGCGACCTACTGTGACAAACACGTATCAGCACGGAAGTGTATTTTTTTGTAGTGCCACCGGCTTCGTCGATGCCACGCATCCAGACCATGTGTGCTTGCTCTCACGTTCCCTTTATGGGTTGAAGCAGGCGCCTCGGGCCTGGTACCATCGCATCGCTACCTTCCTGCAGACGCTCGGATTTACATCGACTCGCTCCGATGCGTCCCTCTTGGTGTACCATCACAGAGTTGACATGGCCTACTTGCTGCTCTACATCGACGACATCATCCTGACGACATCCACTGTCGCGCTCCTTCAGTGGCTCACTGCTCTTCTTCGCGATGAGTTTGCCCTGAAGGACTTGGGGCCCCTGCACTACTTCCTTGGCATTGAGGTGGTTCGACGGCCAGCTGGGTTCTTCATGCACCAGTAGAGCTATGCCCATGAGCTTCTTGAGAGAGCCGCCGTGCTTAACTGCAAGCCCACTCCCACGCCCGTCGACACCAAGGCCTAGGTTTCCGCTTTGGAGGGTTCTCCCGCATCCAATGCGGCCTTCTACTGCTCCATTGTGGGTGCGCTGCAGTACCTGACCCTGACGCGCACTAGTGCAGAACCGGGCAATAGCACCGGTTCGTAAGGCCCTTTAGTGCCGGTTCCATAATCGGCACTAAAGTGTGGGCACTAAAGCCCCCCCCCCTTTAGTACCGGTTCAGCACGAACCGGTGCTAAAGGGAAACCACGTGGCACGAGCCAGCTCCAGGGGCCTGGAGCCCTTTAGTACCGGTTGGTAAGACCAACCGGTACTATAAGGTTTGGGGTTTTTTAGTTTTATGATTTCTTTTTCATTTAATTTTGTGTTTCCATTTTAATTCTTTTTCGTTTGCTGGTATTTTACGATACTACACATTGTACACGTTATGCATATATATATATATATATATATATATATATATATATATATATATATATATATATATATATAGAATTTCTAGTAGAACCAATCATGCATATATATATATCATCAATGTCTCACAAACCATCATATTAATTAATTCACACATACACGCATGTATAAGTATATACAATTTCTCCTACATATGCATGTTGCCTTCGGAGCCAGTGGCATTATAGCTTAATTGGTGCCTTCGGAGCACGATGACAATTGGAAGTGATTTTCATGGGGGCGGTAGCGGGTAATAGTATTCTCCCTTCGGATTTATGACTTGGTCGAGCAAAAATCCCGCTATTTCCTCTTGAAGTGCTTCTACGCGCTCCGTTTCTAGGAGCTTCGCCCGCACCTCTCTGAACTGTTAAGAAGGAGATCAATATGCATGTGTATTAGTTGTGTGACTAGATATCGATAATGGTGTAAAAATTGTGAATAGTGTTTTCACAAGCGTACCCATTCCTGTCTTTGAGATCTGCTCTTTCCGGACGCCATCATGCGAATGTTCTCGCAAACGCAGAATGCACACAGATTAGTCCCCTGCGCCTGCTTCAGGGCCTTTACGAGAATGGAATTTGATCAGATAGTAATTAATCAAGCATGATAATTAAAGAGATGGCAGCTAGCTAGCTAGCTAGTACTACTTAATTACTTACCTTGGGTCTTCCCCATTTAAGCTTTTCTTTCCATTCGCCGTCCGTGACCCTGATGAACCTTGCCCAAGCCCTGCCCGCCGAAAAAGAAAATGAATAAAGGGGTTATTAAATAGTTCATATCATGAAATGACGAACTAAATAGGCCGAGATATATAGTTAATAATGATTGAAATTACCTGTTGACTATCCCAAACAAGATGTTATAGTCAGTTTTTTCTTTGAGTAGTGAGTCCAGTATTTCAACTGTTCCGGCGTCAACTTTAATGATACACAAGACCCAGTGATATCTGCATGCACACACATTTGCATGTCTTAATTAAGCGGGCATATGTAAGCAAAAACATGTAGCTAGCTAGTAGGCAAAAACAGAGAATTTGTAGTACAAGACAGTGTGACTCATTGGAAGTTGTAAGGAAGTAGTATATCTTCATTGTATTTGAGGCGCTTCAAAAACTCTAGCATGCTGTCCTCTACGGCCTTTTGATGACGTTCATCTATTTTCCATGTGTATTCATTAACGGTGTTTGGGTCAATGAACCCAATGCCATAGCGTCCACCTTTTCTCATTTCATACATCTTCATCGTGCATATAATACCACAGAAAAGAATATAGTGAGGATAATTACAGGTAATGATTGATCAAAAGGATCACTACAGCTAGCTTGAGACTTAAATTACAGAAAGAAATCACTTACAGACAATAGCAACTGATGATAGATTTGTCGAGTGCGTCTTGATTGTATAACTGAAACAGTTCAGAATACTCAACGGACACAGCTTTCTCATGGTAGTAATGATCCTCCTTGACATTCACCATGAGGGACAATCGATCGGAAATCTTGGTAATGTTCATGTACCATTGATGCAATTCATACATTCTCGTTGGGAGGTTCTTGACCTTGTCTGGCTCGACCAAAGGTTGGCCTCGGACATATTTCCGTTTTATTTCATCCTCTCTAAGCACAGGCATGGGCTCGATCTCGAGGAGTTGTCCAACAGTGATTTTGAGAACTTCAGCCTGCATTATATGCTCCTCTGTTATTACCACATTGCCCACGTCAGGAACGTAAACTGTTTGCCCACAATAATATTGGGCGCGCGTACTGTCACGTGTTGTTGGCACAACAAGCGAGGGGATCGATTGCGCCGCTTGTTCTCCCAGCTGGGGAATGGTTTTCCCGCATTTTTTGACAGCTGCTTCTTGTTTGCTCGATCCCAAGCTCGCCTCCTTACGTACACGTGCTCGATTTAACTTCCTGATGTGGCGCTCATAGTCTGTGTCAACAGGCTTGGGAGCTGGTGGTTGAGCCATACGAATGAAGTGGTCAATCGTTTCCTCGGGCACTTTCTCCCTTGGCGGCGTTGGCGGTTTTGATGCAAAATGGGCTTCCACCTCGGACTTCGATATGGCTGCGATTTCCTCCTCGGACCTGTCATAAGCCCTCTGCGGAAGAGGCGTGAGGCTTGGACCATATTTATATCGCTTGCCTCCGCCTGTACTTCCTATACTACCTCGACTCGTACCGCTACGCACCATAGATGCGGGGTGTCTCTTCTGTGATTGCTGAGGCGACGGAGACGGCTGACGGGGCTGAGTTGGATGAGGAGGAGTGGCCGCCTGAGGCTGTGCCGGACTTGGAGGAGGTGTGGCCTGAGGTTGTGCCGGACTTGGAGGAGGAGTGGATGTCTGACACTGTGGCGGACTTGGAGGAGGAGGAGTGGCCTGACACTTTGCCGGACTTGGAGGAGGAGTGGCCTGACACTTTGCCGGACTTGGTGGACTTGCAGGAGCGGGAGACTGCTGACTCGGCAGCGGACTTCGACGAGGAGTCGGCTAACGCGGTGTCGGTGGCCTTCGAATGATGATGCAATCCTTTTTCCATAGGATGATACGATGTTTGGCGTCTCCGAGAAAGCGCTCGTCGTCACCTCCAAGATAGTCAAGCTCTAGCTCCGAATATGGGTCCACCACCTCATCAACCAAGACACGAGCATAGCCCGCTAGAATCGGGTTGCAATGGAAGGTTGCCTCGGGGGGATTTGTAAAAGCAATGGCGTCCGCCACCTTCATGGATATGTTCTTCATTTTGACGTGTAGCTCGCAGCTAGTGTTCTCCGTGATGTCATCCACGGGTATCTACCCAGCATTGCGTCGTCCGGGGCAGAACCCACGCTGCTTCTCGGCATGGATGGGGCGGTGCTATCCAATGCTGGATCATTCGCTAGCTGCTGCAGCTGCTGAGACCCCCTTTGCTGGGTAAGTGAGTCGATCTGCTCCTGCTGCCGCTGGAATTTGACTACCAATTCCGCTTGACTTGCTTCTAGGCCTTGAAGGCGTTCATAGTCCCGCTTCCTCTGCTCCTCCTCCATCTTCCTCTTCTTCTCCTCCGCCATCTTCTTTCTCGCACGGGTTCTATAGTCGGTGTTCCAGTCTGAGAACCCCTCATACCACGGAATAGCGCCCTTGCCTCGTGTTCTTCCCGGGTGTTCAGGATTTCCCAGGGCACGCGTAAGCTCGTCGTTCTCTCTGTTGGGCTGGAAGACCCCCGATCGTGCCTCTTCTATTGCAACAAGTATCGCATCGTCGGCTCCCTTCAGACTTGCCCTCGTCGAAACATTGCCTGTCTTCGGGTCCAACTCCCCCTCATGCGCATAGAACCAAGTCCTGACCCTGGGGGGCCAGCTCTTAGTAACCGGAGTGGCACCTGCATCCTCCATCTCTTTCTCAGACTTATCCCACTTAGGCATTGCCACCGCATAGCCACCTGGCCCCAGCTTATGGAACTTATCCTTTTTTCGGCATTCTTCTTGTTTATTCTCGACCGTTCCTTAGCTAATTCCGAATCCTTGAATTTCACGAAATCATCCCAATGAGCACGTTGGTTCTCTAGTGTTCCCTCGAATACTGGAGTCTTCCTTCCTCCCTTGATGTACTTGTACCATTCACGATTCTTGTGGTTCTTGAATGCAACCGCCATCTTCCTAAGAGCAGCGTCCTTGACTTTCTACACATCTGCTTCTGTGAAATGATCTGGTAGGGTGAAATGTTCCATGAGAGTATCCCAAAGCAGATCTTTTTGATTCTTGTCGACAAAAGTAACATCCGGACGTGGAGCAGCGTCCTCTTTGCCTTTTTGTCTTTTGTCTTTTGCTGGCTCTCTCCATTCTTGAAGGGAGATCGGGAGTTGGTCCTTCACAAGAACTCCGCACTGACGAATGAACTTTTCCGCAATCTTCTTAGGCGCTAATGGTTCGCCATTAGGTCTGACTGCCTCGATATTGTACTTTACGCCCTCCTTCAAATTTTTGTTTGGGCCTCGTTTCGTCCTTTTGCCTGAAGATTTGCTCGATCCGGATGGCTGAAAGAAAAAAGATCGATTCGTTAATATATCTTCAAGTCATTTAAAACATGTGATGATCACCAGATACCTGCTTATATAAATATATATACCTCGCCGGTCTTTGTTGTTTCAGGATCAACATGTTCTTCGTCATCGTCATAATCGTAGTTCATGACTTCATCAACTCGGTCGTCGCGATCGAATATCATATCACCCTCTTCAGTGTTGTTTAGAAATTCGGAGCCGTCATAATCTTCTTCATTCTGATCATCATTTGGCCCGCGTATCATATCGAACATGGTCTGTTCTCCCTCTCTGTCGGTATTGTCTGCCATAGCTTTTATTTAACTAATTCAAAAGAAATATAAAACAATTTAGTATTCAAATTACATCGTCTCGAATAATAGATATAATCTCGAATACTTCGTCTAGAATAATAGATATAATCTCGAATACATCGTCTCGAATAATATATAATATTGAATAGTACATCACTGGCTAGCTAATTAAAGATCGAATACTACAGAAGAATCTAGGACACTCGCGGTTCCTGTGGCGCGGGCGGTGGACACCCAAAGAGAAGGAACCCTCACAGGATCATAGCTGAAGTGAGATCCCCGAAGATACTGCCAGGTATTGCAGAACCTGCCGCCCTCTAACGCAACCATGTAGCGATGGACGTGCTCGTCCTCCTCCCTGACACGGCGACGTACCACCTCCGGCGGGGCCGGGTCCCTCCGCACCGAAATTGGCCCGCGCGAACGCCACCAAACGAGATCAGGGTCGACGACGGGACCCGGGGCTGGGTTCCTCATCAAGCGGCGCGCCCCTCCAGGCAGCACCTCCCAGTGCCAGCCCGGCGGAGCCCAGTCCCGGACATGGGTCGGTTGGACGTCGTCGTGGACGGGTCGATGGCGAGGATGCGGGCCGGGCATCATCGAGAACAAATACTAGCTATATGCCCGCAAAAAGTAATATTTTTTTAATGATTGGATTTTGATAACTAAAATTTCTATCATTTCTACTATTTCAAAAATCTATATACTATTTCATACTAATTAAGAATCTAACACTAAAAACAGAAAACACAACTTCTATACATCCATTAAAAAACTGAAAACAACATTATATAAAAAAATTCCATACTAATTAAACACTAATTATATCCATCTAACATGCATTCATACATATATAATAGTGAAAAAATAATAATCTAAATAATCTCAACTAATTAAACATACAAAATACATATGTACGTGTGTGTGTGTGTGTTCATGCATGCTTGTGTGTGTGTATGGGCTCGGGGAGGGGCGGCGCCCATGGTGGCCGCCGGGGGCGAGGGAGAGGGGTTAGAGGAGGAGAGCTCACAGCGGGCGACGGCGACGGCGAGGCGACGGCGAGGCGACGGCCGGGGCGGCGACGGCGGGGACGGCGCGATGGGGACGGGGACGGCGCGACGGGGACGGGCCCGGGGCGGCGACGGAGACGAGGGCGGCGACGGGGACGGGGGCGGCGACGGAGATGAGCGGCGACGGAGACGATCGAGGGCAGCAGCGACGATCGAGGGCGGCGGCGACGGCGACGGAGACGGAAACAGAGGAACAAACAAAGAAGGAAACTGAAATTTTCGTAGCTGTTGTATATATAGAAGGCACCTTTAGTACCGGTTGGAGCCACCAACCGGTACTAAAGGCCTGTTTTGGCCAGGCCAAGCGGCGGGAAGCGACCCCCTTTAGTACCGGATGGTGGCACAAACCGGTACTAAAGGCCCCCCCTTTAGTACCGGTTTGTGCCACGACCCGGTACTAAAGGGGGTACGCTGGCACAGGTGCGGTGCGGCAAGTTTAGTCCCACCTCGCTAGCCGAGGGGCGACCGCACTGGTTTATAAACCCCCGTGCGGTCGCTCTCTCGAGCTCCTCTCCAAAGCAGGCTTACTGGGCCTACGTGTTCTTTGCAGCCCTGTGGGCCCACTTGGCCTTTGCGGGCCTGCATCCTGGACCAACGACATGTTGGGTTTCTAGTCGTATGCAGGCCGCTCTGGCCTAGTAGGCGGGCTTTATTTTATTTTATTTTTTTCTTTATTTATTTTTGTGTTTTTTGTGTATTTAGAGTTTCTTTGTGAACATTTTTGTTTTAGGTACAAAAAATTACAAACTTTCTGTTAGGGCTTTTTTATTATTATTTTTTTGCTTTATTTATTTTTGTGTTTTTTTGTGTATTTAGAGTTTCTTTGTGAACATTTTTGTTTTAGGTACAAAAAATTACAAACTTTCTGTTAGTGCTCGTAGTTTTCAAATTTGAATAGTTTAAATTTTGAATTATTTGAAATTAGTGTGAATCACTAGTTTGTGAATAACTTAACTTTAAAAATCAGTAAAGGCATGAAAGAATTTGTTTGCACATAAAATTTCTTCGCGTTTCAAATGCCAAAACACATAACTACCCTAACTATTACAGAGATTCCCCTCTCGGTGCGAAACACAGAAGAAAGTGATGATAGCTAGTGAAGCCGATCACATCCCAGATCTTTGGGTGTGAAACTTTTTCTTCGCGTGTGTCCCTTTGCGGACACCACTGTTTTGGTTGGTGCTCTTCTTATCTTGGGCGATCGTGTAAAATGTATTACCATTTATCTCGTACCCTTTGAAAGTCATTATATTCGAAGATGGTAACTGGGACAGCAAGTACAGGTCATCATCAATAGAGGTGTCATGCATGGTACGTGTCTGCAACCAGCTGGCGAAACTCCTGGTTTGTTCACGTGTAATCCAGTCATCAGACCGCTCCGGTTGTTTGGAGCGTTGCAAATTCTTGTGTTCATCCATATACGAAGCCACCAAGGCGGAATTCTGTAGAACTGTGTAGTGTGCTTCAGTGAGAGAATGTCCGTCCATACATATTATTTGTTCCCCTCCTAGCGTGCCTTTTCCATCCAGTCTGCCCTTATGCCGCGATTCAGGAACACCAATCGGCTTAAGGTCAGGAATAAAGTCAATACAAAACTCAATGACCTCCTCATTTTGATGGCCCTTGGAGATGCTTCCTTCTGGCCTAGCACGGTTATGAACATATTTCTTTAAGACTCCCATGAACCTCTCAAAGGGGAACATATTGTGTAGAAATACAGGACCCAAAACGTTAATCTCTTCGCACAGGTGAACTAGGACGTGTGTCATGATGTTGAAGAAGGATGGTGGGAACACCAACTCGAAACTGACAAGACATTGCACCAAATCATTCTGTAACCTTGGTATGATTTCTGGATCGATTACCTTCTGAGAGATTGCATTGAGAAATGCACATAGCTTCACAATGGCTAATCGAACGTTTTCCAATAGAAGCCCCCTCAATGCAACCGGAAGCAGTTGCGTCATAATCACGTGGCAGTCATGAGACTTTAGGTTCTGGAACTTTTTCTCTGCCATGTTTATTATTCCCTTTATATTCGACGAGAAGCCAGACGGTACCTTAATACTGAGCAGGCATTCAAAGAAGATTTCCTTCTCTTCTTTGGTAAGAGCGTAGCTTGCATGACCCTGATGTATGCCGTCTTCTCTGCGCATAAGTTGCTGGTCCTCCCGTGCCTCAGGTGTATCTTTTGTCTTCCCATACACGCCCAAGAAGCCAAGCAGGGTCACGCAAAGATTCTTCGTCACGTGCATCACGTCGATTGCGGAGCGGACCTCTAGGTCTTTCCAATATGGGAGGTCCCAAAATATAGATTTCTTCTTCCACATGGGTGCGCGTCCGTCAGCGTCCTCTGGAACAGGTTGTCCGCCAGGACCCTTTCCAAATATCACCTTCAAATCCTTGACCATATCATGTACATCAGCACCAGTACGGTGGCGAGGCTTCGTCCGGTGATCCGCCTCACCTTTGAAATGCTTGCGTTTCTTTCTTACGGGATGCCTGCTCAGAAGAAATCGACGATGTCCCAGGTACACATTCTTCTTACAACTATTCAAATATATACTGTCGGTATCATCCAAACAGTGCGTGCATCTGTGGTATCCCTTGTTTGTCTGTCCTGAAAGGTTACTGAGAGCAGGCCAATCATTGATGGTCACGAACAGCAATGCCTTTAGGTCAAATTCTTCCTGTTTGTGCTCATTCCATGCACGTACACCTGTTCCATTCCACAGTTGTAAGAGTTCTTCAACTAATGGCCTTAGGTACACATCAATGTCGTTGCGGGGTTGTTTAGGGCCTTGGATGAGCACTGGCATCATAATGAACTTCCGCTTCATGCACAACCAAGGAGGAAGGTTATACAAACATAGAGTCACAGGCCAGGTGCTATGGTTGCTGCTTTGCTCCCCAAAAGGATTAATGCCATCTGCGCTTAGACCAAACCATACGCTCCTTGCGTCATCTGCAAACTCCTTCCCATACTTTCTTTCAATTTTTCTCCACTGCGACCCGTCAGTGGGTACTCTCAACTTTCCGTCTTTCTTACGGTCTTCTCTGTGCCATCGCATCGCCTTGGCATGCTCTTTGTTTTGGAACAAACGTTTCAACCGTGGTATTATAGGAGAATACCACATCACCTTGGCAGGAATCTTCTTCCTGGGGCGCTCGCCCTCGACATCACCATGCTCATCGCGGCTGATCTTATAGCGCAATGCACCACATACCGGGCAAGCGTTCAAATCCTCGTACTCACTGCGGTAGAGGATGCAATCATTAGGGCATGCATGTATCTTCTGCACCTCTAACCCTGGAGGGCAGACAGCCTTCTTTGCTTCGTACGTACTCTCGGGCAATTCGTTGTCCTTTTTGGAAGCATATCCTTTATCATTACCAGCAACTTTCCAAATCCCTTGTCAGATACACCATTCTCTGCCTTCCATTGCAGCAATTCCAGTGTGGTGCCCAGCTTTTTCTTGTCACCTACGCAATTCGGGTACAACAATTTTTTGTGATCCTCTAACATGCGCTGCAACTTCTTCTTCTCCAAATCACTTGCGCAGTTTCTCTTTGCATCGGCAATGGCCCAACCTAGATCATCAACGGGCTCATCTGATGCCTCTTCTTCAGCTTCTTCCCGCATTGCCGGCTCAGCTTCTTCCCGCATTACCGGCTCAGCTTCTTCCCCATTGTTGTATCATCGTATTCAGGGAACCCATGGCCAGGATAGCTGTCGTCGTCCTCTTCTTCTTTATTGTCTTCCATCATAACCCCTCTTTCTCCGTGCTTGGTCCAAACATTATAGTGGGGCATGAAACCAGACTCAAACAGGTGGACGTGAATGGTTCTTGACGTAGAGTAATTGCGACCATTCTTACAGCCAGCACATGGACAAGGCATAAAACCATCCGCCCGCTTGTTTGCCTCAGCCGCAAGCAGAAAAGTATGCACGCCCTCAACGAATTGGGGAGAGCATCAGTCATCGTACATCCATTGCCGGCTCATCTTCATTACACAACACCGAATAGACCAAATTAATACAAGTTCATACATAAAGTTCATACAACACTTAAATGCAACAAACAAATAACTCTCTAGCTAAAGCATTTAAATGCAACAACAAATGCGATCAAGATTGCAACTAAGGTAACAATTAATCCAACAGCATAATGATACCAAGCCTCACTATCGATGGCATACTTTTTAATCTTTCTAATCTTCAAGCGCATTTTCTCCTTCTTGATCTTGTGATCATCGACGACATCGGCAACATGCAACTCCAATTCCATCTTCTCCCCCTCAATTCTTTTCAATTTTTCTTTCAAGTACTCGTTTTCTCTTTCAACTAAATTTAACCTCTCGACAATAGGGTCGGTTGGAATTTCCGGTTCACATACCTCCTAGATAAAAATATCTATGTCAACTTGATGGGCATAATTTGTCATAAACACGAAATGCAACAAATAGTTTTAAAAGAGAATATACCACATCCGAATCATAACAAGGACGAGGGCCGACGGGGACGGATATCAAAACCATGGCACTATGTATAACAAAGAACGTATGGGTAAGATAATTATTATACGAGTAACTATATATCCAAATCACACAAACATCAATTTTTTATATAAAATTTCATGAACAAGAGGCTCACCACAAGGTGGTGCCGGCGACGGGACGGTGCGGGCGATCGACGGTGGTTACGACGGAGATTTAGAAGGCACTAAGTAAACCACACCTACATATGCAAACTAAGTGTTATTTTAACCTCAAATTGCATATAAATCAAATACTAGCACATATATATATTTCCTCCCAAATTACTAAACTCACAAAGTAATAACTATATAAAGCATTGCAAGAGCTAATCTAGCAATGAGGGATGAAAGGACAAAGTTGCTAACCTTTGTGATCATTTGAATGGATGGGGGCCTTCAAATCTTGACAAATATTGGGCAAAATGTGTGATGAGCTCGAGAGGAAGAGGGGAAGAACAGAGAGGAGAGGGGAAAGGGGAAGAACAGAGCGAGCTCGGGTGGACGAAGGGTTTATGTAGGACGACCTTTAGTACCGGTTCGTGCCAAGAACCGGTACTAAAGGTGCTGGAGGGGGCCCAGACTGACAACATCCTGCCACCACTCTCATTAGTACCGGTTCGTGGCACGAACCGGTGCTAAAGGTTAGCCACGAACCGGTACTAATGAGAGCGGCCCGGCTAGCCATTGGAACCGGCACTAATGTATACATTTGTGTCGGCTCAAATACAAACCGGCATTAATGTGCTTCACATTTAACCCTTTTTCTACTAGTGGCGCCCCGACTTGCAGTATGCTGTTTAGCAGGCCTGTCTTCACATGCATGCTCCGCGTGCCTCTCACTAGACCCTGGTGAAGCGTATCCTCCGTTACATAGGCGGCACCCCATCCATGGGACTTACGCTGATGGCCTCTGCCTCCACCGACCTCGTCTCCTACTCTGATGCGGACTGGGCTGGCTGCCCAGACACACGACGCTCCACCTCGGGGTACTGTGTCTACCTTGGGACGTCCCTAATCTCTTGGTCCTCCAAGCGACAGCCCACCGTCTCCCGCTCGAGTGTCGAGGCAGCGTATCCGGCAGTGGCTAACACCGTTGCTGAATGCTCTTGGCTTCATCGGCTGCTCCAGGAGTTGCTTTGTGATGTTCACAAGTCCACACTCGTCTACTGTGACAACGTTTCTACCGTGTACCTCTCCGCCAACCCGGTACATCATCGTCGAACGAAGCACATTGAGCTTGACATATACTTTGTTCGCGAGCAGGTGGCTCTTGGGCGCATCCGGGTCCTCCACGTACTGACGACGCAACAGTTCACCGATGTCATGACAAAAGGACTGCCTACTTCTGTCTTCAAGGAGTTCAGGTCCAGTCTTTGCGTCTCCGGCGACGCTTCGACTGCAGGGGGTGTTGAACATATGGTTTGTGCATGTATATTGTGTAACTCGGCCCACCTCCTAGTCCTTGTATAGTTGAGGTTGAGGCCCACTTTGTACTCCATATATACGTGCACTTTGCACTGATCAACACATTGTGTAGCATTGCCAAACTCTCGTTTCCAACAGTGTGCGGTGAGCTCCGGCGGTGATGGACGGCCAGATCTGGGCCCAGGCGGCGCGGGCTGCGGGCATTCGCTCCTACCGTGGCCACGGTTGGTGGTGGTGGAGGCGCAGCGGCAATGGCTGGTGGGCGTGCTGGTCGGGATCCAGGCGTCTCGACGACTGGACGATGGCGACAGTGCAGATGGGCTCCCCGATGAGTTTTCTTGGTGGTCAGCGGCGGTCCTTGGGGGCCCTCCTCACCGGTGGCCGGGCCTGCGATGGTGGCTTTGCGCGGTTCTGTGATGGCTGCTGAGATGGGGCGGCACCGGGGTGTGTCCGGTGGGGAGGTTTGCTGGAGGGATGGGAGGCGCCGACGTGCTCGGGTCACCCGTCACTGGCACAGGGGTGTGCCGGTCCGGATGCGTTCGCTCCCTCACCTCCCCCTTTCCCCAGCCACGTGCAAGTTGTCGCAACTCCGGCGATGCTCAAGGCGGGTCGTCTGCCGTGGGACATCGGTCGGGGGTGCCTTCTAGTACAAGCTGGCCTCTTTGGATGGTCTTGGGGGTGCCTGGATGTTGGGAGGCGGCCCAGGCGGCGGGAGGCGTGGAGTTCGAGGGTGGAACCTGCGTCTCAGGTGCGAGCGGGCAGCCATGGCTTCGTAGGGGGCTTGGCTGCGGGTGGTGGGCGGACCAGGGGTGTCAGAGGGGTGTCAACGCCGGGGTCCATCACTTGCCCGGTCCTCGTACT
The DNA here is from genome assembly GCF_002162155.2 of Triticum dicoccoides. NCBI lineage: Eukaryota > Viridiplantae > Streptophyta > Magnoliopsida > Poales > Poaceae > Triticum > Triticum dicoccoides. The sequence continues at coordinate 676,421,091 of NC_041381.1, read as the reverse complement.
GTCCGGCGGCGGCAGTGTCCACGGATGTCGTATTCTTCTCGAAGGCTCCGTCGCAGTGCTTCCTCTCCTCCGTGTGGCTCCGGTTGAAAACTTGATCTTCGGATCGAACGGTGGCGGCTATCTGTGGTCGTATCCTTCTGGGAGGCACCGTCCTGGAGTCCTTGCTTTGTCATTGTCCGTCTCACCCCCCCTCGGTGGCTTCAAGTAGTTCTTCTTGGTTCATCTCTAGTTTGCTTGGTTGTCGTCCGATGGTGTGTCGGTGTCTGGCACCTTTGTATCTTTCCTTGGGTGGGTGTTGTGCGCCGTGGTGGGTGTGTTTGTGTCGGTTTGCTCGGATGTATGTGGTGATGTTTGCTTTATAATAT
>NC_041381.1:676367307-676420568 GCF_002162155.2 Triticum dicoccoides | reverse complement strand
ACCCTTTTTGGTAATAAATGAATGGAGACACCAACCTGCATTAAACAACATGGCGCTTTATCAAACTGCACCTTGTTACCTGTCTTCTGGCAAATTTTCTAGCATTAGACAGTGTGCATATTTCTTTTCTTGAGATTTTATTTTTATTTGTAATTTTGTTGTTTGTTCCTGCATTCATTTGGTGGGCGAGACATAATTTTGATTTCTTGATGTTTTGTTCAGTAAAAATTCAATTCTGGTGGTGTTTCACTTCTTGTGGTTTCTGTTCCGAGATTGCGTTCGGTCTGGGCTGGAATCTCCATTTGCAGCTGGTTTGGTTCAGCTGTGTGTGTGATTTTAAGCGGGTCTCCGAAGGATTCTCTTCAATCTTGTTAGCATCATATTGGCAGGTCCAGAGTGTCTGTTATTGTGATGGTTTTTTTGTTACGAGCAGTTAGTCATTTGTGATGAATATGGTTTATTTTTGGTGATGTGTTATGGCAATGATGATAAATTAAAGGCTTGTTGCTCACAACATTCGCAGTTGCTGCCTAAGAGCTTTCGCCCTGCCAGGCTGGAGAGCTAGTGTTGCTAATTCCTTCCTGGACGTCTGAGCCTTGTGAAATCCCCAATTTATCTTTATTTCTATTTTACTTTGTTGTCTTCATTTCCTGATCTAATTATTATGCCTTCTCTTCTTTGATGCTTTAATCTTGTTATGAATGTTGTTGTGTTTTGTTGGTTTCACTTGGGGAGCACTGCCCGATGTCCGCCCACAGTTCTCTCGTAGTCTCGTTGGATCCAAGTTTACAACGCTCCCAAGACATATTCTTGTAGCGTTAGGAGCATAAATCTGTCTAGATGGATCTTGGGTTACGCTCGCCCCCAAATTCCAGTTCAATCTCTACTGTTCTATCTTTCTTTTCATGTATAATAATTCTAGTTATTGTGGGATTGATTATTTAGCAATTTGAACCTTTGTTGGTGCGGTGATTATAAAACATTCCTCGTGTTGATGGGAAATCCCCGTGAATAACTACCAACAAACAATATATCTTCAGGTTTCATTTGATTCTTAATTTCGTTTTATGTTTATTTCCCCTGACCTTTTTTTCTGTTTGAACTTGAGAGCAAACGTTTATCTGTATCTTTCGAACTTGAAGATGTGAAGCTAATATTTGTTTGACTTGAGGTGTGGTAAGTTATCTATTCGTATTGCTGGTGGTGGCGATTGTACAGTGATTGTAAAACATTCCTATGCACTCATAGATTCCTTGTTTAGTCTGTTTATTTGGTTTAATCTGTTTTTCTGGTTTCATCTTTATTTCTGTTTGAAAACATTTCCATTTACAAGATAAAGTCAGCTGATACGCTAGTCACCAGTTCAGACTATGGAGCACCTGAAGTCCGGCCATGTCTTTAGTTCATGTGCCGCCGAATTACAAGACCTTGGACAGTACTCATGAACTATCCAGCTCCTTTCGAGTGTGGGCATTGCTTAGTTTCAAAGCATCCGGTTCTATGAATCAGTTGAATCGAGCTTCGCATCCATAAAATGTAATTCATGCTGAAATAGAGATGTAGAGGGGGCTCACATGAAAAATAGAGATCTAGGAAAGTAGAGGGAATTGCTGGTTGGTGCTTGTTTAGTGATCGACACTGGCGATCAATTGCTTATAAATATCACTACTTATAGAGGGTTCTACATTGTGCCCTCCTCTCTGGGAGAGGTGCGACGATCTTGGAGAGAGGCGGCGGTTGCGCCGCACAGCCGTTCGGGCAAGGGGAGATTTTCTTCTAATTACATAATTAATTTTAACACTCCCTCTAATCTACGCTTGACCATGTAGAATCATCTTCGCAATTGTCTGGGAAGCTCTATCGTCTGAAAAAAATTCTCCTTCAAAGTTCTTCACAAAATCTTTGATGAGAACCTGAAACATATACTCATAAAAAGAGATAGCGTAATATGATATCTCAAGATGCTTGCAAGTCCCTAAGTCGTCGCATATCAATTCCATGAACATATTTCTGAAATGTACAATTTGGTAGACCTTGTAAACAAATTAGCAAGGTTGTTGCATGATTTGACTTGCAAGCTGTTTATTTCCCCCCTTTGCTGAAGATCATGGGGAAAAACCTGCTTAGTGATATTACTTTTGATATCCTGTTTGAATCTGTGTAACACAGGGCACATTATCTTCATAGATGTGATTCTATCGAACCAATTCCACATGACATCTTCACAGGACCCACCACCACCGCCGATCTCTCCTTTTTTACTTTCTTGGTTATTCCAGAGAAAAATAGAGAGGGAAGAGTTATCACACACGCTAGAACTACCAGAGAGCAAAAACAAAAAAAAAAGAGGAAAGAAGGCGCAACTTGCCGACAGTGAGATGACAGGCCTCGTCTCCTTATTCTTTCGTCTGATCCGCGAGGATGATTGTTGCTACCGGCATTGCTTCCATGGAGTGGGTGGACTCCGGCGTTTCCGTCGCCGGATGCAGGCGATCCGTCGCGCTGCTGGGTGCGGCCACCATGGCGCTGGGAGAGGCGTGCGTGGGGGTCACCACGCCCCTGGACACGACCATTGCGCCACCGAACGCGCCCACCGCGGTCATTGTGCCCTGGCTATGCACCCATGGGGTTCGACCCCTGGCTAGTGGCCGGCCCGAGTGCCCCAATGGTGCACGGGGCTGCTTCCGCACCTGCTCCGCCCCTCTCGAATCTCCGCCTTCACGCCTCCTCCATCGGCGGAGGGGCTCGCGCCGTCGATGCCTACGCTTGAAGCCGCGGCCGCTGGCCCGAGTCGCGGCCCGCCTGGCTACACTCTGGTGCCCATGCGCTCCACGGTGAATGTCGAGGAGGCCCTCGCCTTCATCTCTACGCCAATTGGCGCCTCTGGCATCGTTCGCCTTGGAGCCGGGATGGAGGGTGTTGAGTATATTGATTAGATTGGAAACATAGGTTAGACTAGGAAATATTTTGGCTTGCCTTGTACTTCAAGTAGATCATGTACTCTTATATATATGCCCACGAAGCTCAAGCAATACAACAACTATTTCACCAAATCCTCTCTCCCTTCTAATGTGGTATCAGCCTAACCGATCCAACCCTAGCCGTCGCCCGCCGTCCCCGGGGTGGTCGGCCTCCAAGACCGCCGCCGGAGGCCGCGCCGCCCGTACCTAGGGTTCGCCTGCCGGCCGTGTTGACCGGCTGCCCTAGAGAGTCTTTTTCCCGAGCCCTTGCTCCAGGTTTTTCTCTCTCCTGCCGGTCACCTTGATCGGCGTGTTTTCCTTTTGGTTTTCTGATCTATGCTTGATCGGTTCGCGTCGTCCGCCGCCGCCGTCAACACCCCGCGCCTCTACTCTGACACCGGCGCGACCGGTCGACTACTTCACCGACCCGGCGGCCTCGCACGACAGGCGTCCCCTCATGGTCGTCGTCCGCGCACTGGCCCGCCCATCGTCCTGCGTCGGTCGTCACCGCCCTGCTCCGACGGGGACACCTGCATCGCCTACACCCGACGGCCTCGCGCCATGCGGCGGCCAATCATAGCCGTTGCTCGAGCGTTGGCCCGCCAATCGATGCACGCGACCCGCCTCCGCCGTGTCTGCACGGCGGCCCTGCGGGTTGCATTACCGGCCTCGTCCCCGGCTGCGTCAGGCCCATCGGTTGCCTTGAGCTCGGGCGCCACTGCTCTGTTTGTCGCTCGGGCCTCGCTGCCCGGGCGCCGGCGCTGCTTTGGTGGCCCGGGTGCCGGTGCTGACGTGCTCGTCCGCACGCCATCCCACGCCATCCATCATCGCCAGTTTCATCTCGGACTTTGCCGCCATCCTGCCTCAACCGAGCGGCGTCCCCGACCTCGTGCGCGATCGGATTGATCACCCGCCTGCCGCCGCGATCCGCCTCATCTACGCAGTGTGACCGACCTGGCCCGTCGGTTGCGCGCGCCTCCGTAGGCCCCGTGAAGACTGTCCCGAGTTCAATGCGCCCCTCTATCGATCGAGCAATGGGCTGCCGCTGCTTCGCCCCGTCGGGCCGCAGCGCCGCCGCCCTGTGGTTCTTCTCCCGGCTGCACCAACCCGCATCACCGCCACGTCGCCCCTTCGGGCCGTAGTGCCGCGGCCTGCGGTCCCCCGCCGCCTCGAGGCCGTCTGCTCCAGGCCATCCCATGGCTGGACCGATGCTCGCGCCGCCGCTCCATCGCCCCGTCGGGCCGTGGTGAGCTGGCACGCAGTCCACGCCGCCGTCCCGAGACCGTTCCCGTGGTTGCACCAACCCTAGTTTCGCCGTTGTGCTGCCCCTTCAGTACGTAGCCCGCGGTCCCCACCGTCGCCCTGACCTGCCCACCGCTACTGCGTCGCCTCTTTGGGCCGTAGCATCGCGGCCCGTGGTCCACCGTCGTCCCCGCGTGTCGACTTCCCGTGGCATGCGCCGCGCCACCTGCTTTGGCGCAGGAACGCCACCGTCCGTGCCGGTCTTCATCACGCTGTTAGGTTTCTTCGCCTACTTTGAGCACCGCAGCCACACTACTAACCTAGCCGCCATCGCCGTCAGGCCGCCGCCACCGCTCTACTTTGGCCGCTGCCGCCGCTATCCCCGTAGTCGCCGCCGCCGCCCGTCCACCTCCTTCGTCTTCGTCCAACACCAGCCCGTCGCCAGCATTGTTGTCATCTACCCCGACCACTTCGTCTACTCCAACAACCGCGGGCGACATCGGCCCGCGCCGATTGGCGCCGCAACCGTCGTCGAGTTCTTCTCTGCTAGCCCTCCGACTTCTTCGACATGGCATACAACTTGTGCAGGTCACTCGTCTATGCATGCCCGGTGCTGGAAACACCGATGCGTGCCTTTCTCCACGACGTGTCCAAGGGCCTGGCAAGCCTGGTGCGGCGCTTCCTCAACTTTGTCTTCGTCCGTCTATGCATGACCGGTGCTGGCAACAATGGTGTGTGCCTTCGTCCACGATGTGTCCCCGGGCTTGGCAAACCCGCCGCGATGCCTCGTCAACACCATTTTCTCTCTGGCGCACCCTACATCGACATCACTGCACCCATGCTAACTCGGTGCCTCCTTGTGCCCGCGGCTCCACGGCGACTTCCTCGACACCGGCTACCCCGACTCGACATCGACCACGATATTATTCACACGGCTACCTCGACCACGGCTCCACCACCCACGCTCTCGGCTACCTCGACAAACGGCACAAAGGGCTACCACCTTGCTTGAACAACCTCGTCGGTTTCCACTCCAGCCACAACTTCGCGATGCATCGACCATTGCAACTGTGTGGGGGGTGATGGAAATATGCCCTAGAGGCAATAATAAAGTTGTTATTTATATTTCCTTATACCATGATAAATGTTTATTATTCATGTTAGAATTGTATTAACCAAAAACTTAATACATGTGTGAATACATAGACAAAACATAGTGTCCCTAGTATGCCTCTACTTGACTAGCTCGTTAATCAAAGATGGTTATGTTTCCTAACCATAGACATGTGTTGTAATTTGATGAACGGGATCACATCATTAGAGAATGATGTGATGGACAAGACCCATCCATTAACTTAGCATAATGATCGTTAAATTTTATTGCTATTGCTTTCTTCATGACTTATACATGTTCCTTTGACTATGAGATTATGCAACTCCCGAATACCTGAGGAACACCTTGTGTGCTATCAAACATCACAACGTAACTGGGTGATTATAAAGATGCTCTACAGGTGTTTCTGAAGGTGTTTGTTTAGTTAGCATAGATCAAGATTAGGATTTGTCACTCCGTGTATCGGAGAGGTATCTCTGGGCCCTCTCGATAATGTTCATCAATATAAGCCTTGCAAGCAATGTGACTAATGAGTTAGTTGCGGGATGAAGCATTACAGAATGAGTAAAGAGACTTGCCGGTAACGAGATTGAACTAGGTATGAAGATACCGACGATCGAATCTCGGGCAAGTAACATACCGATGACAAAGGAAACAACGTATGTTGTTATGCGGTTTGACTGATAAAGATCTTCGTAGAATATGTAGGAGCCAATATGAGCATCCAAGTTCCGCTATTGGTTATTGATCGGAGATGTGTCTCGATCATGTCTACATAGTTCTCGAACCCGTAGGGTCCGCACGCTTAACGTTCAATGACGATATGTATTATGAGTTATGTGTTTTGATGACCGAAGGTTGTTCAGAGTCCTGGATGATATCACGGACATGACGAGGAGTCTTGGAATGGTCGATACATAAAGATTGATATATTGGAAGGCTATATTCGAACATCAGAATGGTTCCGGTGAAGTTTGGGCATTTTCCGGAGTACTAGGAGGTTACCGAAACCCCCCGGGGAGTTGTTGGGCCTTAGTGGGCTTTAGTGGGAAAATGAGGCAGTGACCAGGAGGTGGCACGTGCCCCCCAAGCCCAGTCCGAATTGGACAAGGGGTTGGGGGCACGAACCCCCTCTCCCTTCCTTTCCCCTCCCCCGGGAGGTGGACTCCTACTAGGACTTGGAGTCCTAGTAGGACTCCCCTCTCCCGGCGCGCCCTACAGGGGCCGTCCGGCCTCCCCCTCCCTCCTTTATATATGGGGGCAGTGGGGCACCCTAGAACACACAAGTTTCTCTTAACCGTGTGCGGTGCCCCCCTCCACAGTTACACACCTCGATCATACCACTGTAGTGCTTAAGCGAAGCCCTCCGTCGGTAACATCATCATCACCGTCACTACACCATCATGCTGACGGAACTCACCCACGTCCTCAACTGGATCAAGAGCACTAGGGATGTCATCGAGCTCAGCATGTGCTGAACACGGAGGTGCCATACGTTCGGTACTTGGATTGGTTGAATCGTGAAGACGTTCGACTACATCAACCGCGTTACTAAACGCTTCCACTTTCGGTCTACGAGGCTACGTGGACACACTCTCCCCTCTCGTTGCTTGAATCACATAGATATATCTTGCGTGGTCGTAGGATTTTTTTTTGAAATACTACGTTCCCCAACTGTGGCATCCGAGCCAGGTCTATGCGTAGATGTGATATGCACGAGTGGAACACAAAAGAGTTTTGGGCGATAATAGTCATAGTGCTCACTGTTAGGGAAAACCTTATAGACAGAATCTTATCAGCAACGCGGCACAAAAAGAGGCGCTACTTCTAACTAGCAGTAGCTCGGGTCCAAAACAGTCACTATTGATACAAAGTTAGCAGTAGTGCGTGCGGGCGAAACCGCGCTGCTACAGAAATCGACCGACAGTACCCACCAACCTAAGTTTAGCAGCAGCGCGGTGCTGCAACACGCGCTACTGCTAATGCAATAGTAGTAGCCTGCTTTTTACTCCGGTTGTTGCTGCTAATTTTGAAATTGGCCACATGGTTGGCCCCGCTTAGCAATAGCGCGTGTGTGTAAAGCGCGCTGCTGCTATGCTCTTATCAGTAGCGCTATTATCGCTCGTGCTACTGCTAAGACGCAGCACAGCACCACCTTTTCCCCTCCCCTCCTCCCCTCCCCCATCTCATCTCTTCCCTTTCCCCTACATCCCACATCCTCTCTCTCTCACTTTGCTTATTCCTCAATACTTCTCCTCCCATTACTCTCCCTCTTCTACCTACCTTTCTCTCTCTTCATTACTCCTAGCTAACCACACCACCTCCATTAATGCATCTCCTTTCTCTTTTTCCTTCCTCCTCCACTAGTTGAAGTAGTCTCCTTCCAAATTAGCTAGCTAGGTAGATGTAGCATTTAGTTAAGTGACCTATTTGCCCCCTAACTAGATCTATCTTTGTCAAGAAGAGCTTTTGCACTTTTAATATCCCTACATCATCATCTCCACCGTGTGCTCGATCTCGAGATAGGTGATTAAAATTTCACGCTTTTGCAAGAATGGAAATATGTGTATGTGTATGTGTATGTGCTCTAGTAACATGACTTCCAGAACAGGATTATCGTACCACACTGGTGCGGATCTTACTCTGGAAGACCTACGAGGTTCGGTAGCAACTTGATCTGAAGTTTCATGATCATCATCATTAGCTTCCTCACTAATTGGTGTAGGAGTCACAGGAACAGATTTCTTTGATGAACTTTCTAATACGGGAGCAAGTACAGTTACCTCATCAAGTTCTACTTTCCTCCCACTCACTTCTTTCGAGAGAAACTCCTTCTCTAGAAAGGATCTATTTTTAGCAATGAATGTCTTGCCTTCGGATCTGTGATAGAAGGTGTACCCAACAGTTTCCTTTGGGTATTCTATGAAGACGCACTTCTCCGATTTGGGTTTGAGCTTATCAGGTTGAAACTTTTTCACATAAGCATCACAGCCCCAAACTTTAAGAAACGACAACTTTGGTTTCTTGCCAAACCACAGTTCATCAGGCGTCATCTCAACGGATTTTGCTGGTGCCCTATTTAAAGTGAATGCAGCTATCTCTAGTGCATAACCCCAAAATGATAGTGGTAAATCGATAAGATACATCATAGATTGCACCATATCCAATAAAGTGCGGTTACGACATTGGGAGACACCATTATGTTGTGTTGTTCCCTGTGGCATGAGCTATGAAACTATTCCACATTGTTTTTAAATGAAGGACAAACTCGTAACTCAAATATTCTCCTCCACGATCAGATCGTAGAAACTTTATTTTCTTGTTATGATGATTCTCCACTTCACTCTGAAATTCTTTGAACTTTTCAAATGTTCCAGACTTGTGTTTCATTAAGTAGATATACCCATATCTACTCAAATCATTTGTGAAGGTCAAAAAATAATGATACTCGCCATGAGCATCAACACTCATTGGATCGCATACATTCGTATGTATTATTTCCAATAAGTCAGTAGCTCGTTCCATTGTTTCGGAGAACGGAGTTTTAGTAATCTTGCCCAAAAGACACGGTTCGCAAGCATCAAATGATTCATAACCAAGTGATTCCCAAAATCCATTTTTATGGAGTTTCTTAATGCGCTTTACACTGATATGACCCAAACGGCAGTGCCACAAATAGATGTAGCATTTAGTTAAGTGACCTATTTTCCCCCTAACTAGATCTATCTTTGTCAAGAAGAGCTTTGTGCACTTTTAATCTCCCTACATCATCATCTCCACCGTGTGCTCGATCTCGAGATAGGTGATTAAAGTTTCATGCTTTTGCAAGAATGGAAATATGTGTATGTGTGTGTGATATGATAATTGGGCGATATGTTGAATGGCTAAAAAAGCTTACCCATTCTATGGGGTTGTACATGGAGAAGCCTTCTCGACAATTTAAACGGATGAAGTCTTCTTCTTCTCCCTTATAAAGGTCAGTCAACATGGCAGCCAATGCGGCTTGGTTATCCGGACCCTTTCACGTGTAGCGAGATGCGCCGTCTCCCCATTGTAGTTCCATAAAGGGCCTACTCTGGACTGAAGAGGCTGGATACATCGCTTTATCACAATAGCTATGACTTCAATGAGTCCGGAATGGGTCAACAATCTGACCTTGCTGACCAATCTCATCACTTCCATGTTGTCCTATTGATTAGGGGACTTGGGGCGCCAGCTATATAGTTTCTCCAAGGGAGCACTGGACCATTCGGGCAATCCACGCCGAACAGGGTCCGGAAGAGGAACATCCTCGATATAGAACCATTGCGAAGACCATTCGGCGGACCCCTCTTCGGAGTCCCGACTGGGTAGCCGGATCCGGCTATGCGCCATACTTCGGCGCCGCCCACTTCAAATATCGACCCTCCGCCCTGGTGGTGGGGGACAAGGTAGAAGAACTTTTCCATAGTTCAAAATGAGCCTCGCAGCCCAAAAATAATTCACAAAGGGCGACAAAACTAGAAATGGGCAAAATAGAACCTGGTGTGAGGTTGTGCAGTTGGATGCCGTAATATTCCAATAGGCCCCTGAGGAAGGGGTGGATTGGGAATCCTACGCCACTCAAAAGAAACAAGATGAAGCATACCCTCTCCCCTTGGCTGGGATTGGGGAAATTATCTGCCAATGCATCAACACCTATAGAAGTTAACCCTGCCCGTATGGGGACTAGATCCGAGGGGGAAGATATCCTTGCATCTCGAGTCGATTGACCTAGAGATGGGATAAGGAGCAACTTTGCCAATCTCCCTCTTGAGGGCCATGAGGACGCAAGGAGGAGCCGGGGACACTGGCCATGGTTTGAATTTTTTTCTGTGGTTTGCTCTGTCGCTCTTGGGGTGGTGTGAAATGGTTTTTGGGAGATCTAATCTCGTTATATAGGGCCTGCTAAAAAATATTAAAATACAAGGGTAACGGACTGTTCGCATTCACTCAAGCGCGTGGAAATCAAGGCGGCGACAGGAAGGAATCATAAAGACTAGACACGAAAGCCGATGCCGGACTATCATCAATCCGGAGTATGGTGGAGAACCCGCCTTGCAAAGCCAAAGATTTATATCTGCACATCACATCATCATCATTGAAGGCAGGTTCGAGGGTTACTGAGGGAGTCTTGGATTCAGGGGTCCTTAGGTGTCTAGCCTAGGAGTGTGGGCCGGGCTGGATGGGCCGTACATGATCAAGCTGAAGATTATCCTCCGTGTCCGGGTGGGACTTCTCCATACATGGACGACAATATTAGAGTCCGGAAGTTTCCTTCCCCGATGAACCGACCTTGTACAAACCCTAGGCCCCTCCGGTGTGTATATAAACTGGAGGGGTTAGTCCGTGGAGGCTACTTTTCATTATCGTCATTAGAATATTCATAGGCTAGACATTAGGGTTTAGCAATAACGATCTCGACGTAGATTGTCTCTTGTAATCTTCATACTTGTCGAATATAATCAAGCAGGAGTAGGGTTTTACCTCCCTTAAGAGGGCCCGAACCTGGGTAAACACTATGTCCCCTGGTCCCCTGTACCATTGATCCTTAGACGCATAGCTTGGGCCCCCTACCTGAGAACTGCTGGTTTTGACACCAACACCTGGTAGTTTCTTATTTTCCTAATTTTTGTTATATTCCAAAATGGACAAAAATATTTTTTGCAGATTTTTCGGAGTCCATTTACTTAAGTATCACGTACCTCCTCTTTTTCATGATTCTGGAGTGTTCCAGAAGGTGTATTTTATGTGTTCCTCCGGTGTCATAGTTTGGATAATATTGCTTTCAACATTAATGGGCGTACCTGAGATATAATGTTTTATTTGTTTCCCATTAACAACCTTCGGGTTAGTACCTTCAGTATTATTTATTTTGAAAGCTCCAGATCGATAAACCTCCTCGATAACATAGGGTCCTTCCCATTTGGAGAGGAGTTTTCCTACAAAGAATCTGAAACGAGAGTTGTACAAAAGAACATATTCTCCAACCTTGAATTCAAGCTTTTGGATTCTTTTATCATGCCTTCTTTTAACTTTTTCTTTAAATAAATTGGCATTTTCATAAGCTTGGGTTCTCCATTCATCTAATGAGCTAATAGCACATAACCTCTTCTCACTAGAAAGTTTGAAATCATAGTTGAGTTCTTTAATTGCACAATATGCTTTATCTTCTAAATCAAGAGGCAAATGACAAGTTTTTCCAGAAACCATTTTATAAGGAGACATACCCATAGGATTTTTCTATGTTGTTCTATAAGCCCAAAGTGCATCATCTAATTTCTTAGACCAATTCTTCCAGGGATCTATTGATAGTCTTTTGTAAAATTAATTTTATTTCTCTATTGCTAAGTTCAACTTGACCACTAGACTGAGGATGATAGCGTGATGCAATTCTATGGTTAACATCATACTTGGCAAGCATTTTACGGAAAGCACCATGAATAAAGTGTGAACCACCATCAGTCATTAAATATCTAGGGACTCCAAACCTTGGGAAAATAACTTTCTTACGCATTTTAATAGAGGTGTTATGATCAACACTACTGGTTGGAATAGCTTCTACCCACTTAGTAACACTACAAAAAAAGACACATCCGTGACATTTTGGGCCGGACGATTTTTTTGTCATGCTTATGACACTTCTATGATGATGACTGTGAAAAAATCTGGTATCATCATAGATGTGGTGGGCTCCTACTTCTATGACAAAAAATGATGATAGAAAATGGGCTTTTCGTCCTGGGCGGCCCGAAGACGCACCTGCATGACATTCTTTGGGCCAACCATGATGGAAAAAATCATGGTAGAAGCGAGTGCGAGGAAAATTTCGAGGAGTTCCCGGTTATGGAGGGTGGTCGAGGCCGAGCGATGCACTGAGGTTTGCACGTTTCTCTCGTACACGTACGCGCGTGTGTGCGAGGCGTTACGCTCTAACTGAACCCGAGCGAGGCGTTGGCTCTAACTAAACTCGAGCGATTGCACTAGCTACGTTACTAAACCCCAATCGATCCCTTGTTGTCAACTGAACCCGAGTGATTCCTTCGCTACTTCTGCTAACTGAAGCCGATCTAAGCTGCCTCTTGATGAACAGTTCTCGGTTGGGGTTGGATGAACAGGATCCCGCGATAGTAGAGGTCGTTGCCCCTGGATGAACATGACCTCGTAGATGAACGGTAGCTGGTGGAGGCTGAAGGAAGTCGACGGTGATGAACAGTAGCAGGTGGAGGCTGGAGGAAGTGGATGGTGGATGAACAGTAGCAGGCGGAGGCTGGAGGAAGTCGACGGTGGATGAATAGTAGCCCGTAGAGTCCCGTTTTGCGGTATGCCACACCCCTCCCAATGAACATGACCCCGTTTTGACCGTAGACACTCCAACACAAGTCCGTTTCCTCCTTATTGTGGTACTCCACATCCCTCCACATCAACAGGACCCCGTTTCGACCATACGCGGTCAAACACAAGTCTGTTTCCTCCATTTTGCGGTACCCAAACCCTTCCCGATGAACAGGACCCCGTTTCGACCATACACGGTCCTAGAAGGCTCGTTTCTTCCGTTCTATGATATAGCAGACCTCATTTTTTCTGTTCCATCCAAGTCGGTTGGCTCCCATGAACACGACATATTCCGTTGCCTCCCGATGAACACAACGCATTCCGTTGCCTCCTCATGAACACGACGCAATTTTTCTGTTCTGACCCAGCCGGTTGGCTTTCGATGAACAGGACGTTGTTGCTGCTGTCTGTGGCCTCTCCATGTACACGAGCCCTGGTCGTACATATGCGCGGGTACACTTTCAAGACCCAGCCCATATGTACGTACGTGGCTGTATTTTTTGGCATCTAGATGTACGTGTACATGGTTTGGACTGGACTGCCTGAACTGCTACCGCTCCTTACTCGGCCATGGTTCATCATGGCAGACAGACCGATCGACCGGTATGTACACAGAAAATGCTATGTATGCTTCGACCGGGTGGGTCCCAGCTATGAGAGAGGATAAGGACGCACTTCCTTGCGTGCGAACATATAGCTGGTGGGTCCCAGTTATCAGGGGGAAGAATCATTTTTTTCCGTAATAAGGACGCACTTCCTTGCATGCGAAGATGTAGTTGGTGGGTCCCGGCTGTCAGGGGGAGAAAACATTATTTTTAGGGTAAAAAGGATGCAGTTGCATGCATGCGTCCATGGGCGTGGTGCGTCCCTGTCAGTGTCAAAACCGGCGGATCTCAGGTAGGGGGCCCCGATCTGTGCGTATCAGGCTGATGGTAACAGGAAGCAAGGGACACAATGTTTACCTAGGTTCGGGCCCTCTCGATGGAGGTAAAACCCTACTTCCTGCTTGATTAATATTGAAGATATGAGTAGTACAAGAGTAGATCTACCACAAGATCGTATAGGCTAAACCCTAAGAGCTAGCCTATGATGGTATGATTGTAAATGTGATCGGCCTTCTAAGGACCATCCTCTCCAGTTTATATAGACACCGGAGAGGGCTAGGGTTTACATGGAGTCGGTTACAACGAAGGAAATATAATATCCGGATCGCCAAGCTTGTCTTCCACGCAAAGGAGAGTCCCATCCGGACACGGGCCGGAGTCTTGAGTCTTGTACCTTCACGCTTCAATAGTCTGGATGATGTATATAGTCCGGCTGTCCGGATACCCCCTAATCCAGGACTCCCTCAGTAGCCCCTGAACCAGGCTTCAATGACGATGAGTCCGGTGCGCAGTATTGTCTTCGGCATTGCAAGGCGGGTTCCTCCTTCCGAATACTCCAAGGTTATTATCGAACACGTAGACCGTGTCTGGATCTGTAAAATGATCTTCATATATCACCGAAGAGAGAACGATATTTCACAAACGTACTCTGCCGACAACTTTTTAGACGTAACATGTCATTACGGTCGGGTCATTATTCGAACCATTATCCTTCAACCAGCCACAACGCATATTGTGAGGTCGTTTACTTGACACGTCTTGTCAAAGCAGAGATCGTGTCCCCTTATTACGGGATTCTCGTCAATACGGGTATGAGTAATCCAACCGCACCGCTAATCGCGACGAGTGGGAGGTGAGCGGGTTCCACCAGGCAAGTGGGAAGGCGCAAAAAGCTTTTACCACCTCCATAAAGAGATAAGGTCTCTTCCTCTTTACCCACGCCTTCTCCTTCTGCTAGCTCACTCCCCTCTGTTCGAGCCCTAACGTCCAAGCACTCTTTTTTTCCATCAAAGAGAGGTTTTCCAAAGATGTCCGGATCCGGAGCAGGAGGCAGGTGGATGTCCTCTACCGTCCGGGAGAAGGATATTAAGAAGCTCCGGGAAGCCGGGTATCTGGCCAAGAAGATTGGCCACCGTCTCCCACCGGCGGGACAGGTTGTCCCTACTCCGAAGCCCTACGAGAGAGTCGTGTTTCTTCCCCATTTTGTCCGTGGGCTCGGGTTTCCCCTTCACCCATTCGTTCGTGGAGTCATGTATTACTATGGGATTGATTTTCATGATCTTTCCCCCAACTCCTTCCTCAATATCTCGACGTTCATCATCGTGTGCGAGGCCTTTCTCCAGATTTCGCCTCACTTCGGCTTGTGGCTGAAGATTTTCAATGTGAAGCCCAAGGTGGTGAGCGGCGAACACGCCGAGTACGGCGGCGCCATGGTGAGCAAGATGCCCAAGGTCATTTGGCCAAAGGGCGCCTTCAACGACTTCGTCAAGGAGTGGCAACAGCAGTGGTTCTATATCACCGAACCACGCGGTAAAAAGTGGGCTGCAGCTCCTGAATTCAGATCCGGAGCCCCACTGCGGCTCACGTCCTAGCCCAAGAAGGGCCCGAACAGGTCCTCGTCCGATGAGCTGTCACTGCTCCAGACGCGCGTTCAGAGCATGGTCGACAAGGACGTCAAACTCGTCGACGTAGTCCAGGTGATGCTAGTCCGCCTGGTTCTCCCTTGCCAGCGCCCAGCCTGCACTTTGTGGGAGTTCGACCCAACCAAGCACCAAACCCTTCGGGAGCTCTATGATTCCTCCCACAAGGATATCTGGAAGGTGCTCTTTATGTCCGACAAATCGTGGCCGGGCTCCGCCGAGGACCGCGGATATCAATTATCCCATTCTGCAAGCTCGGTAAGTTACGGCCATGCTCTGTCCCTCCCTGCTTCAGTTGGCATGTCGCGAGGGAGATATTTTAATCATGTTTCGTGACTTCAGGGATGGACAAAGAAGGTGGAGCAAACACATTGTCCGGCCCCGCTGCCGGAGGAACCGGCCGGACCTCTTCTGACGAAGATGCTGGTCCCCGCGCCTTATGAGGCGCCAAAAAAGGAGGCCTCCAAGAAGGTCATTGTCGGTGCCAAAACCGGCGGATCTCGGGTAGGGGGTCCCGAACTGTGCGTCTAGGCGGATGGTAACAGGAGACAAGGGACACGATGTTTTACCCAGGTTCGGGCCCTCTTGATGGAGGTAAAACCCTATGTCCTGCTTGATTAATATTGATGATGTGTGTTACAAGAGTAGATCTACCATGAGATTAAGGAGGCTAAACCCTAGAAGCTAGCCTATGGTATGATTGTTGTTCGTCCTACGGACTAAAGCCATCCGGTTTATATAGACACCGGAGAGGGCTAGGGTTACACAAAGTCGGTTACAATGGTAGGAGATCTACATATCCGTATCGCCAAGCTTGCCTTCCATGCCAAGAAAAGTCCCATCCGGACACGGGACGAAGTCTTCAATCTTGTATCTTCATAGTCTTGGAGTCCGGCCGATGATGATAGTCCGGCTATCCGGACACCCCCTAGTCCGGGACTCCCTCAGTAGCCCCTGAACCAGGCTTCAATGACGATGAGTCCGGCGCGCATATTGTCTTCGGCATTGCAAGGCGGGTTCCTCCTCCGAATAATTTATAGAAGATTGTGAACACCAGGATAGTGTCCGGCTCTGCAAAATAAGTTCCACGTACCACCGTAGAGAGAATAATATTACACAAGTTCAATCTGCTTACGTATTTGGTGGTGTGATGTCACACCACTACCAAGCCTTTACTTGAATCGTTTTTATTGTACCACCTCAGCGCGTTTAGCGAAGCGGTTTTCTTGGCACGTCTTGTCGAAGCAGAGATCATGTACCCTTTATCCCGGGATTCTCATAAATACGGACGTGGGTAACCCAACCGTGCCTGTTGCCACGCCCCCTCCATCGAAGGCGGGTTCCAAACGGTCACGGGGACGGCTCTTGGTATTCTTCCTCTTTATAATGAGACCAAGGCCCGTTCTTTTTCTTCAATCCTCAATCGAATCCGCCCCTCGCCCCGAGTTCCAACACCCAGGGCTCCAGATTCGGGTACCTTCGACCTTCGACAATGTCCGGCCCCGACCTACGAGGCCGGTGGATGCCCTCCTCCGTCACAGAAGAGGACGTGCTAAAGTTGAGAGACGCCAGGTACTTAACCTACGAGATTTCGCATACGCTGCCTGCCCGAGAGCAACTTATTCTACCTCCCGTGCCCGGCGAGAGCGTCGTGTTCGTATCTCACCTCCGTCGGGGTTTAGGCTTCCCGATGGATCCCTTCGTGAGGGGGCTCATGTTTTACTATGGGCTGGAATTCCATGACTTGGCTCTGGAGTCCATCCTCCACATCTCATCATTCATTGTTGTCTGCGAAGCCTTCCTCCGCACTACCCCTCACTTCGGCTTGTGGCTCAAGACCTTCAACGTGGAGCCGAAGATGATCGAGGGGCGTCAGGCAGAGTGCGGCGGGGCGGTTATAAGCAAGAGGGCCGATGCTCCATGGCCCGAGGGCTCTTTACAGGAGGAGCTCGGCTTATGGCAACAGGAGTGGTTCTATATCACCGCTCCCAGGGGCAGCAGGCAGAGGCCACCGCCCGTCTTCCGCTCGGGCCCTCAACAACTTCTGATGTCATGGTCAACAAGGGGCTTGACTGGGGGCCGTCCAAAGACGTACCCCTGTTGCAGGACCGGATTCGGGGCCTCCAAGAAAGGGAGATCAATCTGGTCGTAGTGGCACAGGTTATGCTGATTCGGCGCCTACTGCCTGCAAACGTCGCCCCCTCCGCCTGTGGGAATTTAATCCGGAGGGGCCACGAGCTCTCCAACACTTCATGGGTTTGACACCCGCGGAGATGTACAAACTGTTCTTCGGATCGCAAGAGATGCGTCCGGACTTGACCGAGGATGCTGGCCATAGATGCAATCGCCCGGATACTCACGTAAGTAGCCCTGTGTCCAGACACATCGTCCATATATTTATCATGGGTTTACCTTTTAACCAACTATCCCTTGGACAGGAGTTGATAGCGCAAGCGAAACTGATACGGTGTCCAGCCCCCCTCCCTGAGACCACGCCGGATCCCATGTTAATCAAATGTTGAAGGTTGCACCTTCGGAGGAGGGCGAAGGGGGGCACAGGGAAACTGCCACCTCTGCCAAGGAGGCTTTCGGTAAGGGGGGAATTGAGAGTCCCTCCTTCCAGAGGGAGAAGAGGACCGCTTCCGAAGACCCGGAGGCCAAGGCCTCAAAGCGGGGAAAGAAATCTGCACCGGAAGGTCCTGTGCCGGGAAGAGCCCCGGCCGCACTGTCTCCTTAGAGGAATCAGCCCTCCAGCGAGTCGTAAGTAAAAAAGGGGGGATTTTGTAATAGGGGACACCCCTGCTTTATTTCTAAGGGTAACCGAAGTTTTCACCTTGTAGTTCGGATCTCAGCCCATCTCAGCAGAGCTCATCTTCAGGGGACCTTCGTCCGAAGATGATGGAGAGCGAAACGCCTCCATCTGCCGCCCCGTCGTGCGGGGCGGACGACCCTGAGGTGTCGTCACGGAGGGTCTCCCCGAGTCCGGCGGGGCCGGGGAGTTCAACACCAATTGGAGTACGGCCGGTGGAGCTACAGGATTTGCTCGAGAGGGCGTCTATCTCAGAAGATCACCGCACATTAATGAGTATGGTGATTGAAAGGATCTCATCTGCCGAGAGCGGGTTGTATGAGGCCGTCGGAAGTTTGCTGACGGGGTTTGAGGTACGCAAAAAATGACATACCTTTTGACAGTTTTGCACATAGAGTGCGCCCTGTATAGATAGTAGCCCCTGAGACTTGGTATGCTGTTGAAAGCGACGGCGTGCCAACGATCATAATCTCAGTTATAGAATGTCGCCTTTCCTATGCAGGTGGTGGAACGTTCGGTGGCCAGCCGGACTGATGGAGTTGCCGAGCTGAAGAGGCAACTCGATGTTGCGGATGCGGACATCGCGCTTGTCAATAAACGACTTGATGAGTCACAAGGTAGGTGGTTGCTCCGCGGTCGCCTAGTAAGGGAGCTGACGCCCATTCCTCACAATTTGTATGCTTGATGCAGATGGTGTCGCTGTTGTGGAATACCTTCGAGCAGAGCTTGCTCGAGCCAAGGAGCAGGCCAGAAAAAGTGATGCGGCTGCATCGAAGGCAGCGGAAGAGCTAAAAGCCGAAAAGGCTGCTCACTGCCGAAGCAGGGAGGAGATGTCCGGAATGGCCGCGAAATTAAAAGATGCTACCGACCGCCAGGAGGTTCTTGAAAGAGAACACCGAGCGGAGCAAGAGGACCTGAAGAAGGCCGACGCCGAAGCTAAGGAGGCCCGTAGTGCGATGCGGGCTATGAAGGAGGAACTGCGTCAGGTCGAAGACATTGCGGCTGGAAAGCCCTTTATGCTGCGTAGGAAGTTCACGGATCCGAAGTATGCTCAGCTAGGCCGATTGTGCGGTGCGGAGGATCCTTATCTGGATTTGGCGGCGAGTGCGGCAGACGCAGTCGTGCACTTCCGAAGCCAGAAGGATCACGAAATGGAAGAGCTTTTCTGGTCTCAATTCCATAGTCCGGAGCGTCCACTTCCGTTGAGTGATCGGCTGGTTGAGTGGGCTGAGCTGAATAGATTGTCCGGACTTGCCATGATGGATGTGGTCGCTCATCTGTGGCCGGAAAGGCGTAAGCCGAAGAGTTATTTTGGCTTGTTGCAGCAATTCCTTGGGGCGGTGCCGCATATCGGGGCGATGAAGCGGTCGGCATGCATAGAAGGTGCACGGATGGCTCTCGCTCGTGTTAAGACATACTGGGCGGAGATGGATGCCACCGCTGTTGCATCCCGGGGTTCGGACAAAAGGCGATTACCCGCCGAGCACTATTTTGAGGAAGTCCTGCAGGGCGCTCGTTTAATAGAGTCACAGTGCTCGAAAGATGTTATGTTTAAATGACATGTATGATTTCTGAGATCATGTTTATAATGCAATAGCTTTTTATACTTGTGCGTTCAAGTATTGAACTATCTCCTGTGCGGCCGTATATGTATGTATAACCTGAAAGATGGCAGTCTTTGGCTTCAGCCCCCACGCACATGGTGCGGGGGTGTTTGCAAAAAGAAAAGTGCTTTTTCACACTTAATCCAACGTCTTGGTCCTTTGAAGGAGGTGATAGCGTAGCAAACTAGGCAACCGGACTATAATGCTTTATCACTTTCACTTAGCCATAGGAGCTCGAATGTGGGGCTACTATATAGCCCCTAGAGGCACCGCGCTTCTCCGAACTCGGGGCGCGTATGTGCCTGACCGGGAAGCGGTCCTTCGTCAAAGCGGAGGAATTCTAAACATTCCAATAGTCGATCGAGTGGTTGACCAGTCTCTCGCTATATCATGACAGTCAGTTTTCGGCTTTCTCAACTGAGGTGCTCGCCCGGCCGAACTGGGGCACAATCGCAGTAGTTCTCCTGGTGCCGCGTTAGCCGATGTTGCGGAACATAAGGCAGCAAAACACAGGAGCTGGGCAAACCCAACATTTGACCAAAGACATGATTCGGAGTTGATACATATAAGGCCTAACTCGAGACGCCGAACACTCCCTAAGGTGTTCGGTCTTTATGGTATTGGGCAGAACAATGCCCTAAGCCCCTAGTGTCCAGGTACAGGCGGGAACTTCTGACGCGGCTGATGCCAAAACGTCAGCCTCCTCCTCGGTTATGGTAGGAAACTAGGGGATGTGTATCAACAAGAGACAGTAAGAAAGGTTTACACAGGGTCTTAATCTGAAAAGAATCCTTGCAACGGGTCCCTGCTGCACGTCTGCGCCTGTGTCTCCGTTGTGCTATATCCTGGACGGGTGTAGCACGTGCTTCATCTGTGGAAGAGAAGGACTTAGTTTGGAAGAAATATCGTGCAAAAGTTGTATTTAAAATAAAGTATAATTTGGAAGATGAATAAAGTTGAGCTTTATTGGCTCTCATCGTTTATACGCGCAGCCCCTTGTAAAGGGGTATGCGGCTGGTAAGCCCCTTGTTTATCTACGCTGGACTCGCCTAACCGTGTCTGAGGCCTGAATGACCTGTTTTTAGGGGCTTTGACCTGCAAGGTCGGATTAGTGTGTGGCTGTCAAGGCAGTCTCACGTTCTCCGCGGTCGAGGAACACTCGGAGTTACTCTTTAATGAGATTATGCCGCGTGGACCGGGCATTTTAAGCGTAAGAGACGCGTAATGTGGTATTGCCTTAAAGCGGGCGAAAGCCTCGCGTCCCAGTAGTGCTTGAGGGCCATAGTGAAATGGGGTGATATGGAAAGTGAGCTTTTCGCGACGGAGGTTGTCGGATGAACCGAACACAACCTCTAGTGGTACAGAGCCTGTACAATTGTCTTAAAGGCCTGGCGTCACTCCTTTGAAGGAAGTGCTGCTACGGCAAATTTTGGTAGGGTCTATCCCTATTCTGCGGACGGGGTCCAGGTATGGCAGGTGCCGCACTGTGTTTTTGTGTTATCACATGGAGTGAGTCCACTGTTTTGACTTCTAGTGGGAAAGTCTTCTGTTTTTCGGAGTGCTGCTTGTGGGGTTCGTCGTCGTCTTCGCTTGGTGTGTTGAGCCCCTTGCATTCGGCGTTAAGTCGGCCGGACTGCTTGAAGACCCAACAATCTATGTGGGTATGGTTTGCAGGCTTCCCGGAGGTACTATGTATTTGACATAGCCTATCCAGAATTTTGTTTAGGTTGGATAGCTCATCACTGTTGTCCTTGAGGGGCAGTGTTTTGTTATTCCGCCGAGAGCTTTTGAATCCGGCGTTGACCGTCGTTCTATTTGGGTCGTTTTCCTTATTCCGGTGCTGATCATTTCTGCGTCGTGATTTCCCATTTCCATCCCTGACTTCGGATGTACTCGGGTCGCTGGTGCTGCATCTAGCCAGCCAGTTGTCTTCCTCCGCGCAAAAGCGGGTCATGAGGCTTGTTAGTGCGGCCATTGTTCTTGGTTTTTCCTGGCCGAGGTGTCTGGCGAGACATTCGTCTCGGACCTTGTGTTTAAAGGCTGCTAAGGCTTCAGCGCCCGGACAGTCGACTATTTGGTTCTTTTTGGTGAGGAACCTGTTCCAGAATTTGCGTGCTAACTCTCCGGGCTGTTGAGTTATGTGACTTAAATCATCTGCATCCGGAGGGCGGACATAAGTCCCCTGAAAATTTGCTCAAAATGCATCCTCGAGCTCTTCCCAACTTCCAATGGTATTTTCTGGGAGGCTTTTGAGCCAATGCCGAGCTGGCCCTTTGAGCTTGAGGGGTAGGTATTTTATGGCATGGAGATCGTCTCCTCTGGCCATATGTATGTGTAGGATGTAATCCTCAATCCAGACTCTGGGGTCTGTTGTTCCGTCATATGCCTCTATGTTTACGGGTTTGAATCCCGCTGGAAATTCATGATCCAGTACCTCGTCGGTGAAACATAGTGGGTGTGCGGTGCCCTTGTATTTGGGTGTGCCGTTGTCTTCGAATGCTCGGCGGGTTATGTTGCTTCCTGGAGTCTTCTTTTTTGGCCCATAGATAGACCTGGCCGGGTCATCCTTTTTCCGAGGATCTTTATGCTGATCGTGTGCCGGCTTGTGTGTGGCGCCCCTTGCTGCTCTGAGCCTGTCATCTGGTCGTCTACCCGGCCAAGCGGCTTCTTTCTTTTTTGACTGTGGGGGCTCTAAGGCCTCTTCATCAAATTCGGGCAACAGCTTGCGCTTCGGGTAGCTCTTTGCCTGGTGACTAGCGCCATATTTATCTGCAGTATTGAGTACTTTGCTCCATCTCATTTTGAGTGCGTCCTCCGCTGTTTTGAGCTTCCGCTTTTGCTTCTTCAAACTTCTTGCCGTGGCGACAAGCCTTTTATGAAGGTTCTTATGCTCTGGTGATGTGTTCGTCATGAGATCGTCTAGGCTCTTGTTTTCGCCAGGGATGGGTTGCTTGTCCAGTTCATCATGTTCTGATGGTTGCTTGGTGGCATGTTTGCCGTCCACTGCTTCGCCCTGCTCTAGGGCCGGGTCC
This sequence comes from Triticum dicoccoides, assembly GCF_002162155.2. Classification (NCBI taxonomy): domain Eukaryota; kingdom Viridiplantae; phylum Streptophyta; class Magnoliopsida; order Poales; family Poaceae; genus Triticum; species Triticum dicoccoides. The sequence goes on along the minus strand of NC_041381.1, from coordinate 676,397,930 downwards.
GTATGGGTGCCGTTTTTATCGAGGCCGGACTTCGGGCGGCGCTTGCGTCGCCATTTTGGTTGTTTGTTGGGGAAGTTGTCCTTTGCCACGTGCCTTTTTTCCTCATTGTCGCTCCTTTTGGTGTATCCACCATGTATATGTCGTGAGTTGGGGTGGCCTTCTGGTGCCCGATAGGCGCTGGTTCTTGGTTGTCTCCGGCATTGTCGTCCATACCGTCGATGTCTTCGGAGTCCAAGTCTAGCATGTCGGTTAGATCGTCGACAGTGGCTACTAAGTGGGTGGTGGGTGGGTCGTGAATTTCTTCGTCGTCCGCATCCCAACCGTCCTGACCGCAGTCCGGCCAGGGCTCTCCTGATAATGAGAGATACTTTAGCGAACTCAAGATGTCGCCAAAAGGTGAGTGTTGAAAGATGTCCGCCGCGGTGAACTCCATGATCGGCGCCCAATCGGATTCGATCAGGGGGGAGGGGCGCGGGAGGTTCGGAGTCCGGCGAGGACTCCGGCACCTCGGAGTCACGAGCTTCATGGGGGACAAGGTCAGTGTTCGTCTCTATCGCCGTAGAGGTCGCAGCCCCCGAGGCGGTGTCTAGCCACCCGTCCTCGATCTGCATAGCCGGCTCCGAATTGAAGATTGGAGCGGACTCAAGTGCGGCCTCCAGGGTACTGTCCGGCTGCAGAGCTAAATCATGCCCGTCGTGACAGTGCGGCGCGCTTGGCTGTGGCTCGAATCCGTCAAAGATAAAGTCCCCGCGGATGTCAGCTGTGAAGTTCAAACTTCCAAATCCGACATGACGGCCAGGGGCGTAGCTTTCGATCTGCTCTAGATGGCCAAGCGAATTGGCCCGCAGTGCAAAGCCGCCGAATACGAAGATCTGTCCGGGGAGGAAGGTCTCACCCTGGACTGCGTCGTTGTTGATGATCGAAGAAGCCATCGAGCCTATCGGTGACAACACAGAGGAACTCTCAATGAAAGCACCAATGTCGGTGTCAAAACCGGCGGATCTCGGGTAGGGGGTCCCGAACTGTGCGTCTAGGCAGATGGTAACATGAGACAAGGGACATGATGTTTTACCCAGGTTCGGGCCCTCTTGATGGAGGTAAAACCCTACGTCCTGCTTGATTAATATTGATGATGTGTGTTACAAGAGTAGATTTACCATGAGATCAAGGAGGCTAAACCCTAGAAGCTAGCCTATGGTATGATTGTTGTTCGTCCTACGGACTAAAGCCATCCGGTTTATATAGACACCGGAGAGGGCTAGGATTACACAGAGTCGGTTACAATGGTAGGAGATCTACATATCCGTATCGCCAAGCTTGCCTTCCACGCCAAGGAAAGTCCCATCCGGACACGGGACGAAGTCTTCAATCTTGTATCTTCATAGTCTTGGAGTTCGGCCGATGATGATAGTCCGGCTATCCGGACACCCCCTAGTCCGGGACTCCCTCAGTCAAGAAGACTCGGAGTGGCCTCCGTCGCCGCGAGTCTTCGGACGCAAAATCCGAAGACCCCAGCGATGCTCCTTCTTTCGAAGACGAAGAGGAGGAAGTAGAGGAGGACGAGCCTCACTCTGAAAGTGGGAAGAAGCGGGCGGCTTCCCCGTCCCTGGAGGCCAAATCGCCCAAAAGGGGGAGAGGCTCCCACCCAGAGGCATCCACCGCGGCTGCCGATAACAGCCCGGAGTGGAATCCCAGGGCCCAGCCCCTGGAAAAATCGTAAGTGACCGAAATCCAAATGCGCCTATGCATCCATGGCCGTCTGGGTACAATAGTTTTAATCGTCGCAATATCTTGTACAGCCCAGCGAGGTCTCCTGCCGGACAGTCCTCATCGGAGGATTCGCTAAGCTCAGATGTTGTGGTGAGCGAGACGCCTCCGGAGGCTCCTTCTCCGAAGTCCAGGTGCGACACCGAGGTGTTGTCTCAAAGTGACCCAGAGAAGGGGGCATGTCTCTGGGGCCGGACACATAGGGGCAGCGGCCCCACGGCATGTTGACGATGGGGGCGATCTCGGGCTTGGCCCTCAGCTAGATAAGGTCCTAGAGACCTCTAAGGTTCCAGGATCAGGTGAGCAGCCACCTTCGACGGAGGGAGACTTGCCTACTCTGCTGGTAACCTCTGTCCATGCAGAGCTGCCAGGCGGTCTATCGACAGCGTTGAAGAACGCGTCTATCATCGATGAACATCAGACCCTCATGGGTACGGTGGTTGGAAAGATTCAGTCTGCCGAAAGCGGGCTGAATGAGTCTTGCCTTGGCCTTATAAAGGCTTTTGAGGTATGGTTTCTAAGGAACCTTTGCAGAATCATCATAATATGAGTAGTAGCCCCTGATACACTGTCCGGTGAAAGAGAGAGAGCCGGGCAGGGGATCAAACACTCTTTTGTCGTGGGAACCTTTGTTAATGATGTATACCCCTTTGTTTAAAAACAGGCGTCTATGGAGAAGACGGCCGCTCATAATGCGGAAGTGTCCGCACTGAAGCAGAGCCTAGAACGGGCCGAGGAAGAACTTGGCCGTGTGAAGAAGCAATTAGAGGATAAGCAAGGTATGTTTAAACATTGTCTTGCATTAGGCATGAATGAGTAATTGTGCCTATTGAAAAGTATGTGTGTTGTACGCCCTAGGAGCGAGTGCCGAATATGAGGCACTGAAGAAGGCGGTGGCTGATGCCAACGAGAAGGCTGCCGCCGAACAGGCGCTTCATGAAAAACACGAGGCCAGGGTCATCACAGCTGAACGGGAGCTCCAGTAGGCTGTGAGGAAAAGCGAGAGCTTGGAGCAGAGTCTAGTAGGGAAATAATGCAAACTCTCCCAATCTCTCCAAGCCGCGGAAGATGCTCGGGAAGAAGCCCGAGGTGCTGTACGGGACATTCAGGAGGCCCGGAAAGTTGCAGCTAGTAAGGCATGTTGTATTCATGGCCATTATTACATGATAGTGGGGAGAACTCTAAGCAACAAGATGAATTCTTGATTTTACAGGGGCGTTTGCGGATCTGCCTCGCAGCATATCAAACGCCGCCCAATTCTACCGGACCGAGGAGAGGAAGTCTGTGGAGAGGAACTTCTGGTCGCAGTATTTGGCGCTGAACTATCCGGTGCCTTTTATTGATCAGCTGAAGCAGCTGGTCGAACTGCACCAGGCGGCCGAACTAGCCATGAAGGACTTGGTTGTCCGGCTGTGGCCTGCGGAGCCAATTCCAAGCAGTTACTTCGGACTCGTGAAGCGGATTGTGGGTGCCTGTCCTCGGCTTGATGCTATCAAGCGATCGGTCTGTATAGAAGGTGCGCGCATGGTGTTCGCCCGTGCAAAAGTGCATTGGGGGAAGCTTAACGCGAAGAAGCTGATGACTGAGGGGCCGTCGGAGGGTAAGGAGCACTGCAAGCCCGAACTATACTATGAAGGCGTACTGAAGGGGGCCCGCCTTGCGGCGGATAAGTGCACCAAAGTCATTATATTTCCCTGAGGGCATTCATGCCGATATTTGTAATATGGGATAATGGCACTTTTATTACATATTGCCTGTTTTGTTTGAACATGTGTTCTTCCTGTGCGGTTGTTTATTGTATGTAAATTCTAAGAGTTGGCCAGTCGTCGGCTTCTGCCCCCACGTGAAGAATACGGGGGTGTTCGGGATATATCTGAACAATCTTTATCCCATGGTTGGGTCCTTTTAAGGAGGTGTTTCTCACCACGAACCAGGCAATCGGACTATAGTGCTTTACTACTCTCACTTAGCCATAGGAATTCGAGTATGGTCGGTGCAGCCCCTAGTGTTCGGAAGGCCGAACTAGGGGCTCTATTAGCGCCTGATCGGAAGACCGATCCGTCGCAATCTGCATTTATGATGGCATTATGCGGAATAAATCTTTAAGGATTTTACAACCTCTCAAACAGCTGACCGGCTCTCGCTGCATCATGACAGTCAGTGCTTTCTCTACTGAGGTGCTCGTCCGGCAGAACTAGGACACAATCGCAGTAGTTCTCCCAGTGCTACCTTAGCCGACGGAATGGAACGTAAGGTACCAAAACATGGGAGCCGGGCAAACCCAACCAATGACCCAAGACATGATTCGGAGTTGATGCATATAGTGCTATAAGTTCGGGGTGCCGAGCAACCGAAAAGGTGGTCGGACTTTATTGCCGTATTGTGAACCCCTGGCATAACTGGGCGTAACACGAAGCATGGCTACCATTTTGTGGCAAAGAGGTGTCGATGATAAACGACGGCCGGTACGTGTTATTTAAGTCTATGCATTGTAGTAGGATAATATGGCTATGCATATGAGTGCGATTTATGATTATGAAAAGAGATGGTTTTTGGAGGAACCTGTGATGGCCGGACTGTAGGGGGCTGTGAGTGGATCGAGAGTGAATCTGAACTGCCTTCTACCTGCATGGTCCTGTCCTTGAGTGTCCGGGCCGATTCCATGCCGCCAATCCTGTTCTGCATCAAAGTTAGTCCGTGAAGGCAAGTGTTTGGAGGCAGCCGAACATCCTCTTGTGGTTGGTCTAGGGGTTCCTGATCGGACCCTGGTGACCCCAGCCTCTATACCGTGAAGCAGCGCGGACTCATAGGTTGGTGTCCGGGTAGTTGGCTATCATATCAAAATTTTGATAGGCATGCACGACTTGCTACTCCGGCAGCTGTATGATTTCCGCTCTAAGGGCGGGGTTCGGCCTTGCACGTAGGCGTGAGTATATCACCGGTGTTGGCCTAATGGTTTACCACGTGGAATCTAGTCAACGTGGTTCATCCTCTTTGCATACGGTGGGTTACCGTATGAGGGGAATGCGCCGATGGTGTGGCATTTTTTGGTTATATGAAAACAACCATTAGAGCGGTGGGCCAATGGACTTGGCCTTTGCAACCGACATCTTGTAGAAGGTGTTATTTGTGGTTTCATACCCACGGGTGCTTTTCCCGGACTACTAGGTCTAGGGGTACGGCAATTGAATTGTTGTGGTTGGTGTGATGGGGGGCGATCGGCCGTATTGTTGTGCTCTGAGGGGTCTCTTGACTAGACGCCTCCCTTCATTGTTTCCGGCACACGATCGGTCGCTTTGTTTTGAGGATCCGGCATTCTCTATTGGTATGCCTTGCCATCCTTCTAGGAGTATCGTGAATTTCGCATGGTTGATCAAGTATGTGGCTCGGGACGGATAGGTTTGAGCTGCTCTTTGTCCGTTGACCGGACTGGGAGTCGCTGGGCTTTGCACCAGCTTCCTTGACTTGACGCTTATGACCGCTGCGCCAAGGCTTTAGGATGCCTCTTCGTGTATCCTTCTTACTATCTTGGACCGTAGTGATATGTGGACGTCAGGGTGTGTGCCTTGGGTTATCCTGCTCAGGTTGAGGTGGCCAGTTGTGCCGCGTGTGCCCTTTGTCAGGGCGGTCGAGTCCGTATTTTTCAGTGGCCAGGATCTTGGTCCACCTATCCACGACCAAATCTTGTTCAGCTTTAAGCTGTTCTTGCTTCCTTTGCAAGCTCTTTGCCGTGGCCATGAGCCGTCGCTTGAAGTGAACTTGTTCCACTGGATCTTCAGGCACACCGAATTCGTCATTGCCGAGGCTTATATCATCCTCGGAGGGGGGTGTATAGTTGTCCCTCTCCAAGTATCCCATCGTGGCTAGTCCGGTCTGCTTGAATGTAGGCTGATCGGGGTTGTATTCATATTCGGCATCATCTGGATTGTCTTCGTCTCCAGTGCCGGTATTGTCGTGGCGGGTCTTGGAGTGGCGCTGACGGCGCCCATGCTTTGCTTTTCTCCCTGAGGGGTTATCCTCCGTTGCTTCATCGCCATTGGTTTCCTTCGGAGTGTCCACCATATATATATTGTATGAAGAGGTGGCTGTCCACCGCCCTGCGGGAGGTGGCTCCTGTACTTCTCCTGCATCGTCGTCCATACCGTCGATGTCTTCAGAGTCGAAGTCAAGTACGACGGTTAAATCATCGACCGTGGCAATGAAGTGGGTAGTGGGTGGGCAGCAAATCCCTTCGTCGCCTACTTCCCACTCAAGCCGGACATAGTTCGGCCCAGAGCCTCCTAACAAAGAGAGAGACTTTAATGAGTTCAGCATGTCACCAAAGGGCGAGTGCTGGAAGATGTTCGCAGTGGTAAACTCCATTACCGGAGCACAACCTAGTTCTGCTGGCTCGAGGGTGTGCGGACCGGAACTAACAACCGGATACGAGTCCGGGGGCCCGGGGTTACAGGCCTTCACAGAGGTGAGGCATGTGTTCGGCTCCACCGCCGATGAGTATGCGGCTTGCAGGGCGGGGTCCGCCCCTCCGTCCTTAGGCAACGCAACCTGCTCCGGAATTAGATTCGGGGCTACTACAGGGGTGATATCCCGAGCGTTGTCCGACAGCAGGTCTAGGGCGTGCTCCTCGTGACTGTCCGGCGCTCCTAGCACAGGCCAGATTCCATCGAAGATCAAGTATCCACGGATATCGGCCGTGTAGTTCAGGTTTCCGAACCTGACCTGGTGGCCGGGGGCGTAGCTATCGATCTCCTCCAGATGGCCAAGTGAATTGGCCCGCAGTGCGAAGCCGTCGAACACAAAAACCTGTCCGGGTAGAAGAGTCTCGCCTTGGACCGTGTTGTTGACGATTGAAGGCGCCATCAAGCCTCGAAGCGACGACATGGAGGAACTCTCAATGAAAGCACCAATGTCGGTGTCAAAACCGGCGCGTATCTCGGGTAGGGGGTCGCGCTCTGTGCGTCTCAGGCTAATGGTAACAGGAAGCAAGGGACACAATGTTTACCCAGGTTCGGGCCCTCTCGATGGAGGTAAAACCCTACTTCCTTCTTGATTAATATTGAAGATATGAGTAGTACAAGAGTAGATCTACCACGGGATCATAGAGGCTAAACCCTAAGAGCTAGCCTATGATGGTATGATTGTAAATGTGATCGGCCTTCTAAGGACCATCCTCTCCGGTTTATATAGACACCGGAGAGGGCTAGGGTTTACATGGAGTCGGTTACAAGGAAGGAAATATAATATCCAGATCTCCAAGCTTGTCTTCCACGCAAAGGAGAGTCTCATCCGGACACGGGCCGGAGTCTTGAGTCTTGTATCTTCACGCTTCAATAGTCCGGACGATGTATATAGTTCGGCTGTCCGGATACCCCCTAATCCAGGACTCCCTCAGTCCCCACTGTCAGCCTCTCCACATACAGTCATCTTTCGATGACTTTCGCTTGTTGACCACGTTGACCACACTGTGTAGAGCGCACCAAGCCGGTGAAGGACAGCGAAGCCCCATACAGGAACACCCCGAAGATGGATGACGTGTTAGTGGAGTCGCAGACGGAGAGGAGTGGGAAACTTGACTGGTTCAGGTGCGGGATGGGTCTACACTCGGTAGAGAATAATAGGAGGTGCGGAGGAGTGGAGGGATGGCTTGGCCATCGGTGGGGTAGCGTTTCGGTGTGAGGCGCGCAAAACTGCGCCGCTAGACGCCGGAGGCTGGAGCAGGCGGTCCCGGTAGCGCTGGGGGAAGAAGACAAGAGATTGAAGAAGAATGCCGGCCGTTGGATGAGAATCCAAGGCCTTGCTTAGGTTTGGACCTTTGTATTTTTATTTTTTGCGAGAGTGCTTAGGCTTCGACCTACTGGCCCACATGTCAGCCAGTCCATTTGTTTTTTTAGTCCATTTGATGGGCAGGGTGAAATAATGATATAGTGTCTATGCAGCCCGTTTATATATTATGATAGAATTTAAAGCCCTTTTGCATTTTTCTCGAAATCCGCGAACTTGCTGGGCTGGATGAAAATATCATGTTGGGCTAGACGCAGAAATGTTATTAAAACATAAACACATGATTGCACGTCTATTACTGTATTGGTCAGTAAAATCTTTGCAAGCTTATGTACGCAATCACCAGGAGTTAACTTGCCAAGTTAAATATAAACAATTATTATTATTATTATTATTATTATTTTGTAAGAACTTTTGATTTATGAAATAAAATATCATTTTAATTTAATGAGTTCACATGATGTGGGGTATTTGTTGGGGAACATAGTAATTTCAAAAAAAATCCTACGCACACGCAAGATCATGGTGATGCATAGCAATGAGAGGAGAGAGTGTTGTCCACGTACCCGTAGACCGAAAGCGGAAGCATTAGCACAGTGCAGTTGATTTAGTCGTACGTCTTCACGATCCAGCCGATCCAAGTATCGAACGTACGGCACCTTCGAGTTCAGCACATGTTCAGCTCGATGACGTCCCACGAACTCCGATCAAGCAGAGCTTTGCGGGAGAGTTCCGTCAGCATGACGGCGTGATGACGGTGTTGATGATGCTACCGACGCAGGGCTTCGCCTAAGCACCACTACGATATTACCGAGGTGGAATATGGTGGAGGGGGGCATCGCACATGGCTAAGAGATCAATGATCAATTGTTGTGTCTAGAAGTGCCCCTCTGCCCCCGTATATAAAGGAGGGAGGGAGAGGACGGCCCTAGAGGAGGTGCGCCAAGTGTGGGGAATCCTACTAGGACTCCGAAGTCCTAGTAGGATTCTCCTTTCCTTCCCGGAGTAGGAGAGAAGGAAAGAGGGGAAGAGTGAGAAGGAAAAGGGGGCTGCACCCCTTGTTCAATTCCGACCAGAGGGGGGGCGCGCACCTCCTTCCTTTTGTCCTCTCTCCTCTATTCCCGTATGGCCCAATAAGGCCCAATACTTCTCCCGGTGAATTCCCGTAACTCCCCGGTACTCCAAAAATACCTGAATCACTCGGAACCTTTCTGATGTCCGAATATAGTCGTCCAATATATCGATCTTTACGTCTCGACCATTTTGAGACTCCTCGTCATGTCCTCGATCTCATCCGGGACTCCGAACTACCTTCGGTACATCAAAACACATAAACTCATAATATAAATCGTCACCGAACTTTAAGCGTGCGGACCCTACGGGTTCGAGAACTATGTAGACATGACCGAGACACGTCTCCGGTCAATAACCAATAGCGGAACCTGGATGCCCATATTGGCTCCTACATATTCTACGAAGATCTTTATCGGTCAAACCGCATAACAATATACGTTGTTCCCTTTGTCATCGGTATGTTACTTGCCCGAGATTCGATCGTCGGTATCTCAATACCTAGTTCAATCTCGTTACCGGCAAGTCTCTTTACTCGTTATGTAATACATCATCTCGCAACTAACTCATTAATCACATTCCTTGCAAGGCTTATAGTGATGTGCATTACCGAGAGGGCCCAGAGATACCTCTCCGACAATCGGAGTGACAAATCCTAATCTCGAAATACGCCAACCGAACAAGTACCTTTGGAGACACTTGTAGAGCACCTTTATACTCACCCAGTTACGTTGTGACGTTTGGTAGCACACAAAGTGTTCCTCCGGTAAACGGGAGTTGCATAATCTCATAGTCATAGGAACATGTATAAGTCATGAAGAAAGCAATAGCAACATACTAAACGATCAAGTGCTAAGCTAATGGAATGGGTCAAGTCAATCACATCATTCTCCTAATGATGTGATCCCGTTAATCAAATAACAACTCATGTCTATGGTTAGGAAACTTAAACATCTTTGATTAACGAGCTAGTCAAGTAGACGCATACTAGTGACATTATGTTTGTCTATGTATTCACACATGTACTAAGTTTCCGGTTAATACAATTCTAGCATGAATAATAAACATTTATCATGAAATAAGGAAATAAATAATAACTTTATTATTGCCTCTAGGGCATATTTCCTTTAGTCTCCCACTTGCACTAGAGTCAATAATATAGTTCACATCACCATGTGATTTAACACCAATATTCACATCTGTATGTGATTAATACCCATAGTTCACATCGTCATGTGATGAACACCCAAAGGGTTTACTAGAGTCAATAATCTAGTTCACATCGCTATGTGATTAACACCCAAAGAGTGCTAAGGTATGATCATGTTTTGCTCGTGAGAGAAGTTTAGTCAACGGGTCTGTCACATTCAGAGCCGTATATATTTTGCAAATATTCTATGTCTACAATGCTCTGCACGGACCTACTCTAGCTAATTTCTCCCACTTTCAATATGTATCCAGATTGAGTCTTAGAGTCATCTGGATTGGTGTAAAAGCTTGCACCGATGTAAATCTTTATCACGGGCTCTTTTATCACCTCCATAATCGAGAAATATTTCCTTAGTCCTCACTAAGGATATTCTTGACCGCTATCTAGTGATCTACTCCTAGATCAAAATTGTACTCCCTTGCCCAACTCAGAGCAAGGTATATAATAGGTCTGGTACACAGCATAGCATACTTTATAGAACCTATGACCGAGGCATAGGGAATGATTTTTCATTCTCTTTCTATTTTCTGCTATGGTCGGGTTATGAGTCTTACTCAACTTCACACCTTGCAACACAGGAAAGAACTCCTTCTTTGACTGTTCTATTTTGAACTACTTCAAAATCTTATCAAGGTATGTACTCATTGAAAAATCTTATCAAGCGTCTTGATCTATCTCTATAGATCTTGATGCTCAATGTGCAAGTAGCTTCACCGAGGTCTTTCTTTGAAAAACTCTTATTCAAGTATCCTTTTATGTTATCCAGAATTTCTATGTCATTTCCAATCAACAATATGTCATCTACACATAGTTTTAGAAATGCTACAGAGCTCCCACTCACTTTCTTCCAAATACAGGCTTCTCCAAAAGACTGTATAAAACCATATGCTTTGATCAACTCATCAAAGCGTATATTCCAACTCCGAGATGCTTACACCAGTCAATAGATGGATCGCTGGAGCTTGCACATCTTGTTAGCACCTTTAGGATTGACAAAACCTTCTGGTTGTATCATATACAACACTTCTTTTAAAAAGTATCCATTTAAGGAATGCAATTTTGACATCCATTTGCCAGATTTCATAAAATGTGGCAATTTGCTGACATGATTCGGACAGACTTAAGCATCTCTACGAGTGAGAAAATCTTATCGTAGTCAACTCCTTGAACTTGTCGAAAAACCTTTTGCGACAATTTGAGCTTTGTAGATAGTAACACTACTATCAGTGTCCGTCTTCCTCTTGAAGATCCATTTATTTTACATGGCTTGCTGATCATCGAGCAAGTCAACCAAAGTCCTCACTTTGTTCTCATACATGGATCCTATCTCAGATTTTATGGCCTCAAGCCATTTTGCGGAATCTGGGCTCATCATCGCTTCCTCATGGTTCGTAGGTTCATCATGGTCTAGTAACATGACTTCCAGAACAGGATTATCATACCACACTAGTGCGGATCTTACTCTGGAAGACCTACGAGGTTCGGTAGCAACTTGATCTAAAGTTTCATGATCATCATCATTAGCTTCCTCACTAATTGGTGTAGGAGTCACAGGAACAGATTTCTGTGATGAACTTTCCAATAAGGGAGCAAGTATAGTTACCTCATCAAGTTCAACTTTCCTCCCACTCACTTCTTTCGAGAGAAACTCCTTCTCTAGAAAGGATCTATTTTTAGCAATGAATGTCTTGCCTTCGGATCTGTGATAGAAGGTGTACCCAACAGTTTCCTTTGGGTATTCTATGAAGACGCACTTCTCTGATTTGGGTTTGAGCTTATCAGGTTGAAACTTTTTCACATAAGCATCGCAGCCCCAAACTTTAAGAAACGACAACTTTGATTTCTTGCCAAACCACAGTTCATCAGGTGTCGTCTCAACGGATTTAGATGGTCCCCTATTTAAAGTGAATGCAGCTATCTCTAGTGCATAACCCCAAAATGATAGTGGTAAATCGGTAAGATACATCATAGATTGCACCATATCCAATAAAATGCGGTTACGACGTTGGGAGACACCATTATGTTGTGGTGTTCCCTGTGGCGTGAGCTATGAAACTATTCCACATGGTTTTTAAATGAAGGACAAACTCATAACTCAAATATTCTCCTCCACGATCAGATCGTAGAAACTTTATTTTCTTGTTACGATGATTCTCCACTTCACTCTGAAATTCTTTGAACTTTTCAAATGTTCCAGACTTGTGTTTCATTAAGTAGATATACCCATATCTACTCAAATCATTTGTGAAGGTCAGAAAATAACGATACTCGCCATGAGCATCAACACTCATTGGATCGCATACATCCGTATGTATTATTTCCAATAAGTCAGTAGCTCATTCCATTGTTTCGGAGAACGGAGTTTTAGTCATCTTGCCCAAAAGGCACGGTTCGCAAGCATCAAATGATTCATAACCAAGTGATTCCAAAAATCCATTTTTATGGAGTTTCTTCATGCGCTTTACACTGATATGACCCAAACGGCAGTGCCAAAAATAGATGTATCATTTAGTTAAGTGACCTATTTGCCCCCTAACTAGATCTATCTTTGTCAAGAAGAGCTTTGTGCACTTTAATCTCCCTACATCATCATCTCCACCGTGTGCTCGATCTCAAGATAGGTGATTAAAGTTTCATGCTTTTGCAAGAATGGAAATATGTGTATGTGTGTGTGATATGATAATTGGGCGATATGTTGAATGGCTAAAAAAAACTTACCCATTCGATGGGGTTGTACATGGAGAAGCCTTCTCGATAATTTAAACGGATGAAGTCTTCTTCTTCTCCCTTATAAAGGTCAGTCAACATGGCAGCCAATGCGGCTTGGTTATCCGGACCCTTTCGCGTGTAGCGAGATGCGCCGTCTCCCCGTTGTAGTTCGATAAAGGGCCTACTCTGGACTGAAGAGGCTGGATACATCGCTTTATCACAATAGCTATGACTTCAATGATGGAGAGTCCGGAATGGGTCAACAATCTGACCTTGCTGACCAATCTCATCACTTCCGTGTTGTCCTATTGATTAGGGGACTTGGGGCGCCAGCTATATAGTTTCTTCAAGGGAGCGCTGGACCATTCGGGCAATCCACGCCGAACAGGGTCCGGAAGAGGAACATCCTCGATATAGAACCATTGCGAAGACCATTCGGCGGACCCCCTCTTTGGAGTCCCGACTGGGTAGCCAGATCCGGCTATGCGCCATACTTCGGTGCCGCCCACTTCAAATATGGACCCTCCGCCCTGGTGGTGGGGGACAAGGCAGAAGAACTTTTTCCATAGTTCAAAATGAGCCTCGCAGCCCAAAAATAATACACAAAGGGCGACAAAACCAGAAATGTGCAAAATAGAACCTGGTGTGAGGTTGTGCAGTTGGATCCCGTAATATTCCAATATGCCCCTGAGGAACGGGTGGATTGGGAATCCTACGCCACTCAAAAGAAACGAGATGAAGGATACCCTCTCCCCTTAGCTAGGATTGGGGAAATTATCTGCCAATGCATCAACGCCTATAGAAGTTAACCCTGCCCGTATGGGGACTAGATCCGTGGGGGAAGATATCCTTGCGTCTGGAGTCGATTGAGATGGAGATGGGATATGGAGCAACTTTGCCAATCTCCCTCTTGAGGGCCATGAGGACGCGAGGAGGAGCCGGGGACACTGGCCATGGTTTGAATTTTTTCTGTGGTTTGCTCTGTCGCTCTTGGGGCGGTGTGAAATGGCTTTTGGGAGATCTAATCTCGTTATATAGGCACTGCATGTGCCTGCTAAAAAATATTAAAATACAAGGGTAACGGAATGTTCGCATTCATTCAAGCGCGTGGAAATCAAGGCGGCAACAGGAAGGAATCATAAAGACTGGACGCGAAAGCCGATGCCGGACTATCATCAATCCTGAGTATGGTGGAGAACCCGCCTTGTAAAGCCGCAGATTTATATCTGCACAACACATCATCGTCATTGAAGGCAGGTTCGGGGGCTACTGAGGGAGTCCTGGATTCAAGGGTCCTCAGGTGTCTGGCCTAGGAGTGTGGGCTGGGCTGGATGGGACGTACAAGATCAAGCTGAAGATTATCCTCCATGTCCGGGTGGGACTTCTCCATACATGGACGACAAGATTATAGTCCGGAAGTTTCCTTCCCCGATGAACCGACCTTGTACAAACCCTAGGCCCCTCCGATGTGTATATAAACTGGAGGGGTTAGTCCGTGGAGGCTACTTTTCATTATCATCATTAAAATATTCATAGGCTAGACATTAGGGTTTAGCAATAACGATCTCGAGGTAGATTGTCTCTTGTAATCTTCATACTCGTCGAATATAATCAAGCAGGACTAGGGTTTTACGTCCCTTAAGAGGGCCCGAACCTGGGTAAACACCATGTCCCCTGGTCTCCTGTACCATTGATTCTTAGACGCATAGCTTGGGCCCCCCTACCCAAGAACTATCAGTTTTGACACCAACACCTGGTAGTTTCTTATTTTCCTAATTTTTGTTATATTCCAAAATGGACAAAAATATTTTTTGCAGGTTTTTCGGAGTCCGTTTACTTAACGTATCACGTACCTCCTCTTTTTCACGATTCTGGAGTGTTCCAGAAGGTGTCTTTTATGTGTTCCTCCGGTGTCATAGTTTGGATAATATTGCTTTCAACATTAACGGGCGTACCTGAGATATAATGTTTTATTTGTTGCCCATTAACAACCTTCGGGTTAGTACCTTCAGTATTATTTATTTTGATAGCTCCAGATCGATAAACCTCCTCGATAACATAGGGTCCTTCCCATTTGGAGAGGAGTTTTCCTGCAAAGAATCTGAAACGAGAGTTGTACAAAAGAACATATTCTCCAACCTTGAATACGTGCTGTTGGATTCTTTTATCATGCCTTCTTTTAACTTTTTCTTTAAATAACTTGGCGTTTTCATAAGCTTGGGTTCTCCATTCATCTAATGAGCTAATATCACACAACCTCTTCTCACTAGAATGTTTGAAATCATAGTTGAGTTCTTTAATTGCACAATATGCTTTATCTTCTAACTCAAGAGGCAAATGACAAGTTTTTCCATAAACCATTTTATAAGGAGACATACCCATAGGATTTTATATGTTGTTCTATAAGCCCAAAGTGTGTCATCTAATTTCTTAGACCAATTCTTCCGGGGACCTATTGATAATCTTTTGTAAATTTAATTTTATTTCTCTATTGCTAAGTTCAACTTGACCACTAGACTGAGGATGATAGCGTGATGCAATTCTATGGTTAACATCAGACTTGGCAAGCATTTTACGGAAAGCACCATGAATAAAGTGTGAACCACCATCAGTCATTAAATATCTAGGGACTCCAAACCTTGGGAAAATAACTTTCTTAAGCATTTTAATATAGGTGTTATGATCAACACTACTGGTTGGAATAGCTTCTACCCACTTAGTAACACTACAAAAAAAGACACATCCATGACATTTTGGGCCGGATGATTTTTTTTGTCATGCTTATGACACTTCTATGATGATGACTATGACAAAATCTGGTATCATCATAGATGTGGTGGGCTCCTACTTCTATGACAAAAAACCATGATAAAAATGGGCTTTTCATCCTGGGCGGCCCGGAGACGCACCTGCATGACATTCTTTGGGTCGTCCATGATGGAAAAAATCATGGTAGAAGCGATGGCGAGGAAAATTTCGAGGAGTTCCCGGTTATGGAGGGTGGCCGAGGCCGAGCGATGCACTGAGGTTTGCGCGTTTCTCTCGTACACGTACGCGCGTGTGTGCGAGGCGTTACGCTCTAACTGAACCCAAGCAAGGCGTTGGCTCTAACTAAACTCGAGCAATTGCACTAGCTACGTTACTGAACCCCGATCAATCCCTTGTTGTTAACTGAACCTGAGTGATTCCTTCACTACTTCTTCTAACTGAAGCCGATCGAAGCTACCTCTTGATGAATAGTTCTCGGTTGGGGTTGATGAATAGGATCTCGCGATAGTAAAGGTCGTTGTCCCTGGATGAACAGGACCCCGATCAAGGAGGTGGGGGTGGATGAGCAGTAATCAGTGGAGGGACCCCGTACATGGAGGGCTGGTTGAACAGGACCCCTTGGAGGGCTGGTTGAACAGTAGCCGGTGGAGGCTGGATGAACAGGACCCCGTGGAGGGCTGGATGAACAGTATCCGGTGGAGGCTAGATGAACAAGACCCCGTGGATGAACGGTAGCTGGTGGAGGCTGAAGGAAGTCGACGGTGATGAACAGTAGCAGGTGGAGGCTGGAGGAAGTGGACGGTAGATGAACAGTAGCAGGCGAAGGCTGGAGGAAGTCGATGGTGGATGAACAGTAGCCCGTGGAGTCCCGTTTTGCGGTATGCCACACCCCTCCCGATGAACATGACCCTATTTTGACCGTAGATGCTCCAACACAAGTCCGTTTCCTCCGTATTGTGGTACTCCACATCCCTCCCGATCAACAGGACCCCGTTACGACCATGCGTGGTCGAACACAAGTCTATTTCCTCCATTTTGTGGTACCCAAACCCTTCCCGATGAACAGGACCCCGTTTCGACCGTACGCGGTCCCAGAAGGCTGGTTTCTTCCGTTCTGCGGCATAGTAGACCTCGTTTTGTCTGTTCCATCCAAGCCGGTTGGCTCCTGTCAGTGTCAAAACCGGCGGATCTCGGGTAGGGGGTCCCGAACTGTGCGTCTAGGCAGATGGTAACAGGAGACGAGGGACACGATGTTTTACCCAGGTTCGGGCCCTCTTGATGGAGGTAAAACCCTACGTCCTGCTTGATTAATATTGATGATGTGTGTTACAAGAGTAGATCTACCACGAGATCAAGGAGGCTAAACCCTAGAAGCTAGCCTATGGTCTGATTGTTCTTCGTCCTATGGACTAAAGCCATCCGGTTTATATAGACACCGGAAAGGGCTAGGGTTACACAAAGTCGGTTACAATGGTAGGAGATCTACATATCCATATCGCCAAGCTTGCCTTCCACGCCAAGGAAAGTCCCATCCGGACACGGGACGAAGTCTTCAATCTTGTATCTTCATAGTCTTGGAGTCCGGCCAATGATGATAGTTCGGCTATCCGGACACCCCCTAGTCCGGGACTCCCTCAGTAGCCCCTGAACCAGGCTTCAATGACGACGAGTCCGGCGCGCATGTTGTCTTCGGCATTGCAAGGCGGGTTCTCCCTCCGAATAATTCATAGAAGATTGTGAACACCAGGATAGTGTCCGGCTCTGCAAAATAATTTCCACATACCACTGTAGAGAGAATAATATTTACACAAGTTCAATCTGCTGACGTATTTCGTGGCATGACGTCACACCACTACCAAGCCTTTATTCGAATTGTTTTTATTATATCACCTCGGCGCGTTTAGCGAAGCGGTTTCCTTGGCACGTCTTGTCGAAGCAGAGATCGTGTTCCCCTTATTCCGGGATTCCCATCAATACGGGCGTGGGTAACCCAACCGCGCCATTGATTGCGGCGCTTGGGAGATAAGTGAGTTTTATCGGGCCGGTGGGGACGCATGTTTTCCTCCGCCCATATAAGGGGATAGAGATCCAACCCTATTACCTGCGCCTTCTTCCTCCTTGGCTTATCCATCTCTACGAACCCGAGCTCCAGCGCCCAAGCCCGCACATCTCACCTCAACCTTCTCCAACTATGTCCGGAGCAGGAGGCAAGTGGATGGCCTCCTCCGTCACGGAGGGGCAGATCCAGAAGCTGCGCAACGCCGGATACTTGTCCAGCGACATCGGGCACCGGCTCCCCAACGAGGGAGATCTCATCCCCACCCCCAAGCCCCATGAGAGGGTAGTATTCCTTCCCCATTTCCTCCGTGGACTGGGCTTCCCACTCCATCCCTTTGTCTGGGGGCTCATGTTCTACTACGGCCTGGATTTCCATGATTTGGCCCCGAATTTCATCCTCAACATCTCGGCGTTTATCGTCGTGTGCGAGGCCTTCCTCTGCATCCAGCCCCACTTCGGCTTGTGGCTCAAGACCTTCAGTGTCAAGCCGAAGGTTGTGAAGGGCAGCCAAGCGGAATGCGGAGGCGCCATGGTGGGCAGGATGTCCCACGTTACTTGGCTCGAGGGCACTTTCGTGGAAACCATCAAGGGGTGGCAATCGGGGTGGTTCTACATCACCGAGCCGCGTGACCCCGAATGGGCAGCGGTCCCTGAATTCAGATCCGGCATCCCCACACGGCTCACCTCCTGGAAAGAGAGCGGCCGGACATGGGGTGATTCGGAGGAGCTGACCGGACTCCAAGCTTGTATCCAAAAGCTAGTGGACAAGAAGCTCAAGCTCGTCAACGTAGTCCAGGTCATGCTCATCTGCCAGATTCTCCCGTGCCAATGACGAGGCTTCAACATGTGGGAGTTCGATCCGGCGCAGCACCAGACTCTGAATGGGCTCTTCGACACTACGTACGAAGATGTCTGGAAGGTGCTGTTCAAGGGTGCCGAGGCTCCCGCATCCGCTATCGAAGATCGCGGATTCATCTCGGAGCGTCCAGCTGATGAGGTAAGTGATTTTGTCCTTTAAGGGATGCGTGTTTTCCATAGTTTGACTCTATGCGGGATCTAAACTCCCTTTCCTTTGACAGGACTGGCTGAAGAAGGCCGAACAGGCTATCTGTCTGGCCCCATTGCTAGAGGACCCAGCGGACGCCCGTTTGACGGGGTTGCTGGCTCCGGCACCCCATGTGGTGCCGGAGAAGAAGGCCAAGAAGAAGGCCACGGGGACTCGGAAGAGTTCCCGTTTTCAGGTGCTATCGGATGATGAATCCAAGGCCGACTCCTCTCAACAAGGTGAGGAGGAGAAGAAGAAAGCCTCTTCCCCAGCGGGGGGAGAGAAGAAAAGGAAGGCCTCCCCAACGAGGGGGGCTGAAGGGTCCAAGAAGGGAAAAACTCTTCCCCCGGACTGCTCTGCCAACGCCAGTGACGACAACAAGGATTGGCCTCCAAGGGCCAAGCCCCTGGCGAGATCGTGAGTATCCGGATTCCCGAATAACTTCATGGTTTATCTTTTTTGCCACACAATGTCTTTCTAATGCCGCGTACAACCCTGCAGTCCGCCCCAGGACGATCTTCCCGCTTCATCGAGCGGGTCCTTAGGTGCGTCGGATATGGATTCTCTTCCGACCGCCTCCACCCCCCGTGACACGGACGATGCCGAGGTGGGATCCCGGGAAGGGACCCGCCAGGAGGAGGAGGCCCCGGAGGTGTCGCAGGACAACCTCCCGGACTTTGCACCGGACTCGGCTCTGGATCCCATAGTGGCTCCGGAGTCTGGCGGGCGGCCCCTTCGTAAGAAGGGCAAGACCGTGACACCGGCAGCCTCCGCCCAACCGGAGGCGCCGGATAACTTACTGGAGGCGCTCAATGGCGCCTCCATTGAAGAGGAACACCGCACTGTTATGAGTGCGGTGATTCAAAAGGTGCAGCTCGCCAAGAGTGGGCTGACCGAAGCCTGTAGTAGCCTTCTAACAGGCTTTGAGGTAGCCCCTGATGCTCGGTTCGGTGTTCGGAAAGAAAAGCCGGACTGAGGATCTAAGAAGATATACGCAGGAGTCATAAAAAATATGTCGATATGGGATTGCAGGCTGCGCTGCTGACCTCTGCCGTACTGACTACGGAGGTCAATACTTTGAAGAAAAACCTCGAGCGGTCCGAGAACGAGCTCGGCCGTGCCAAGAAGCAGCTCAAGGACAAGGAAGGTGAGTAACACCTTATTAAAATTGCACCTTACAAAAAAGGATTTTGGTTGCAAAAAGAATGACAAGGATAACATGGGTATTGCAGGGGCCACTAACGAGGTGGCAACCCTGAAAGAGGTGGTGGCCGTGGCCAAACGTGATGCGGCTGCGGAGCGCACCGAGCGAGAGAAGCAGGAGGCGCGGTTGGCGGAGGTACAGCAAGAGCTCCAGGATCTCGTGCAGAAACATGAGAGCCTAGAGCGTGACTCGAAGACTCGAGAGTCTGAGCTTGCAACGGCTCTTGAGAGTGCCAAAGCCGCTAAGGCCGAAGCCTACAAGGCCCTCCAGGAGATCGAGGCGATAAACAAAATAGCAGCGGGTAAGGCATTTTTCATGCAAAGTAAGCATGTGAGTGTTAATAACCTGTCGCTTACCTGAATTCGGAGCTCTCCAGGAGCGTTCGCAGATCTCCCTCGCAGCATGTCCGATGCTGCCGCGTTCTACCGGGTTGAGGAGGGGAGCTCAACGGAGAAGGTCTTCTGGTCTCAGTATGCTGAGGCCGGACATCCGGTGCCCCTAAGCGACCAGCTGAAGCAGCTGGTCGAGCTCCACAAGGTGGCCGAACAGGCCATGAAGGGCCTCATAGTTCGGCTGTGGCCTAAGGAGGCCATGCCTGGGAGCTACTTCGGCCTGGTGTGGCGGCCGGTGGATGCGTGCCCGTGGGTTGAAGTCATCAAGCACTTCGCCTGTATTGAAGGTGCCCGTCGGGCCCTTGCCGTGCAAAGGTGCACTGGGGCAAGATGGATGCCCAGAAGCTCGTGACGGACCCAACACTGGAGGGCAAGGAGCATCGCACGCCCGAGATGTATTATAAGAGTGTGCTGAAGGGCGCCCGCACTATTGCGGGGAAGTGCTCCAAAGATGTAATATTTGAGTAGACTCGCATTTTGTTATCCTGTGCGCTGAAAACTTAGTTCATTTGCGCTAAGCAATGCATTTTAATTTAAAATATTACCTTCTGTGCGGCTGTTTATCAAATCTGAGAGATGGCAAGTCGTCGGCTTCAGCCCCCATGCCATGAGTGCTGGGGTGTTCGGGATAAATTTGAGCACTCTTGTTCCCATATTTGGGTCCGTCTAGGGAGGCGCTCAACACAACGAACAAGGCAACCGGACTTATAGTGCTTGAACACTTTTTCTTAGCCATAGAATTCTATAATTTTAAATTTCGGCGAAGCCCCTAGTCTTCGGAAGGCCGAATTTGGGGCGCTATCCACGCCTGGGCCGGAAAAAAAATGGCTCCTCGCTCTAGCTAAGCGGCATAAGTCTTTAGGGACTCGCAAAAAACCTCGCGAACAGCGACCAGCTGTCGCCTCATCATGACGGTCAGTTTTAGCTTTCTCCACTGAGGCGTTAACCCAGCTCAACTGGGGCGTAATCGCAGTGATTCTCCCAGTGCTACCTTAGCCGATACAACGGAACGTAAGGTACCAAAACATGGGAGCCGTGCAAACCCAACTATTGACCCAAGACATGATTCGGAGCTGATGCATATAGTGCTATAAGTTCGGGGTGCCGCACTTGTGAAAGTGTTCGGACTTATCACACCATGATGCGGGAAACATAAGCCCCTGATGTATTTAGCCGTACCGAAACGTACAGATGCGTAATGTCATAAATGAACATATGTATAAAAGAGAAATGCAATTAGAAGCAAAAAGGTGCTGCATTACTTATTCGAGAAAAACTGCTATAAGTGCAGAACGATACAAATGGTGCGATAAGCAAGGGATGGGACTGTTAAACATGTCCCCCTCCAGGGGTAGGCTGCGGAATGGTGCATAAAACAGATTTAATGCTCGTAATGGAGACCACCTGGATATTCGTTGTAGCCTTTCTTCTTCCCTGGCTGTTGCATCGTGAGTTCGGCAGGTCTACTGCCGGACAGGGCCTCTGACGAACGGAGTCCTGTGGGTAAAAATAAAAAGGAGAAGAAAAAGAAAAAAGAAAGAGAACAACACACTTGAGAGCCCCTGGTGTGGTTGAGCCGTAGTCTGGGCCTATCGTGGTCGCGCCCCTCTCCCCATGCCCATGGTATCTTCAGAGCATAATGGTGTACGCGAAGGACCTGTCTTGACGTTTTATAGGGGCTGGGGTTGGGGCCGCACTGCTACGCGTGCTCGGCACGTGCCAGGTGGTCTTGTTGTAGGTTACTCCGGGCGTGCTTAGCTGTGTCCGGTCGCTTAACGGCCGGACTCAAGAATTGCCTTAAGAGGCTGCATTGTACTTCTGTCGCGACAGCCGCTGTATGTTCCTCCGTGCGGAGAGAACGTTCAGTGTTTCCGTTGACCGTGATGACTCCTCGAGGGCCTGGCATCTTGAGCTTGAGGTATGCGTAGTGCGGCACCGCGTTGAATTTTGCGAACACGGTACGTCCAAGCAGGGCATGATAGCCGCTGCGGAACGGGACTATGTCGAAGATTAACTCCTCGCTCCGGAAGTTATCCGGGGATCCGAAGACCACTTCCAGTGTAACTGAGCCTGTACAATTGGCTTCTACACCTGGTATGACGCCTTTAAAGGTCGTCTTGGTAGGTTTAATCCTTGAGGGGTCTATGCCCATTTTGCACACTGTGTCCTGATAAAGCAGGTTCAGGCTGCTGCCACCGTCCATCAGGACTCTGGTGAGGTGAAATCCATCGACGATCGGGTCTAGAACCAATGCGGCGAATCCGCCATGGCGGATGCTAGTGGGTGGTCCCTCCGGTCAAAAGTGATCGGGCAGGAGGACCACAGATTGAACTTCGGGGCAACTGGCTCCATCGCGTATACATCCCTGAGTGCACGCTTCCGCTCCCTTTTGGGTATGTGCGTTGCGTATATCATGTTCACCGTCCGCACCTGTGGGGGGGAACCCTTCTGTCCTCTATTGTTCGGCGGTCGGGTCTCTTCCTCGTCATCGCTATGCAGCCCCTTGTCATTGTTTTCGGTAATTAACTTGCCTGCCTGTTTGAATACCCAACAGTCCCTGTTGGTGTGGTTGGCTGGCTTTTCGGGGGTGCCATGTATCTGGCACAAGCGGTCGAGTATTTGGTCCAAATTTGACGGACCCGGAGTAGTTCTTTTGAATGGCTTTTTTCGCTGACCGGGTTTAGAGCCTCTGAATCCGGCATTGACTACCGTATCCTCGTTGTTGTCGCCGTTAATGCGTCGTTTGTTTTTGTTACGACGCGACCTGCCATTACGGTCCTTGATATCCGGATTGCCAGAATATTTGTTGAGGTTGTTGCTGCGTGCTAGCCAGCTGTCCTCACCTGCGCAGAAGCGGGTCATGAGTGATGTGAGGGCTGCCATGGATTTTGGCTTTTCCTGTCCCAGGTGCCGGGTAAGCCACTCGTCGCGGATATTGTGCTTGAAGGCCGCTAGGGCCTCCGCATCTGGACAGTCGACGATTTGGTTTTTCTTGGTTAAGAACCGTGTCCAGAATTGTCTGGCCGATTCGTCTGGCTGCTGAATTATGTGGCTAAGGTCATCAGCGTCTGGTGGTTGCACATACGTCCCTTGGAAGTTATCGAGGAATGCGGCTTCCAAGTCTTCCCAACTCCCAATTGACTCTGCTGGCAAGTTGTTAAGCCAATGCCGGGCTGGTCCTTTAAGCTTGAGGGGGAGATATTTGATGGCGTGAAGATCGTCACCGCGGGCCATGTGGATGTGAAGGAGATAGTCTTCGATCCAAACCGCGGGGTATGTTGTGCCATCGTACGATTCAATATTCACGGGTTTAAACCCTTCTGGGATTTGATGATCCATTACTTCATCTGTGAAGCATAGTGGGTGTGTGGCGCCTCTGTACTGGGCGATATCACGACGGAGCTCAAAAGAGCTTTGTCTGTTTTGTTCGGCCTGGCCGGACTTACTGTGTCCGGCGCGACGGTTGTCGTCACGTATCATGGGGCGCCCACGCGATCCATAGATCGATCTTGATTGTCTTGCCCTATCCTCCAATATATCTCGCAAGTCCGGAGCGTTCCCCTGTGGCCTTGTCCTTTTCGAGCGATGCCGGGGTACGGGTCTAGTGAAGGGCCTAGAGGCCTCTCTGTCGCGACCACGGGGTGGTCGATCAGCCGTATTGTCTCCTGGTGATGCGGGTTCATACGCCTCCTCCTCTAATCGGGGGAGCAGTTTGCGTTTATGGTAGCTTTTGGAGGGGCGTTCGAGCTCATGCTCTTCAGCCGCGAGGACTTCAGTCCATCTGTCGGCTAGCAGATCTTGATCAGCTCTAAGCTGTTGCTGCTTTTTCTTGAGGTTGTTCGCCGTGGCCATAAGCCTGCGTTTAAAACGCTCTTGTTCGACGGGATCCTCAGGCACGACGAATTCGTCGTCGTCGAGGCTTGCCTCGTCTCCGGAGGGAGGCATGTAGTCCTCTACCTCTTCTTCTGCCGCTCTCTCATGAGGGCTGGCGTCCCCGTCCTCCTGTGTTGGATCTTGCTGGAGTGGGTTGTCTTCGGCACTGTCCGGTGTATTATTATCTCCGGTGCCGGAATCTTCGTTCTTGCTTTGGCGGGATTTAGAGCGGCGACGCTGACGCAGGCGCTTGGGCTATTTCTTGGAGGGGTCATCCTCCGTTGTTCCTTCGCCATTCCCATCCTTTGGGATATCCACCATGTATATCATATGATGAGGTGGCTTTCCAGTGCCCGGTGGGCGCTGGTTCTTTGTCGTCTCCGGCGTCGTCATCCATACCGTCGATGTCCTCGGAGTCGTAGTCGAGCATGTCGGTTAGATCGTCGACAGTGGCTACCAAGTGGGTGGTGCGTGGGTTTTGAATTTCTTTGTTGTCCGCATCCCAACCGTCCTGGCCGCAGTCCGGCCAGGGTTCTCCTGATAATGAGAGATACCTTAGCGAACTCAAGATGTCGCCAAAAGGTGAGTGTTGAAAGATGTCCGAGGCAGTAAACTCCATGATCGGTGCCCAACCGGATTAGATTGGTGGGCGCGCGGGAGGTTCGGAGTCCGGCAAGGAGTCCGGCACCTCGGAGCTTCGAGCTTCATGAGGGACAAGATCAGTGTTTGGCTCTATCGCCGTAGAGATTGCAGCCCCCGAGGCGGTGTCCAGCCATCCGTCCTCGATTTGCGCAGCCGGCTCCGAATTGAAGATCGGAGCGGGCTCGAGTGCGGCCTCCAGGGTACTGTCCGGCTACAGAGCTAAATCATGCCCGTCGTGACAGTGCGGCGCGCTTGGCTGTGGCTCGAATCCATCGAAGATCAAGTCCCCGCGGATGTCAGCCGTGAAGTTAAAACTTCCAAATCTGACCTGACGGCCCGGGGCGTAACTTTCGATCTGCTCTAGATGGCCAAGCGAATTGGCCCGCAGTGCAAAGCCGCCGAATACGAAGATCTGTCCGGGGAGGAAGGTCACACCCTGGACTGCGTCGTTGATGATGATCGAAGAATCCATCGAGCCTATCAGCAACGACACAGAGGAACTCTCAATGAAAGCACCAATGTCGGT
Source organism: Triticum dicoccoides (assembly GCF_002162155.2). Lineage (NCBI taxonomy): Eukaryota > Viridiplantae > Streptophyta > Magnoliopsida > Poales > Poaceae > Triticum > Triticum dicoccoides. Next base: position 676,372,883 of record NC_041381.1, on the reverse strand, counting down.
GTCAAAACCGCCGGATCTCGGGTAGGGGGTCCCGAACTGTGCATCTAGGCGGATGGTAACAGGAGACGAGGGACACGATGCTTTACCCATGTTCGGGCCCTCTTGATGGAGGTAAAACCCTACGTCATGCTTGATTAATATTGATGATGTGTGTTACAAGAGTAGATCTACCACGAGATCAAGGAGGCTAAACCCTAGAAGCTAGCCTATGGTCTGATTGTTCTTCGTACTACGGACTAAAGCCATACTGTTTATATAGACACCGGAGAGGGCTGGGGTTACACAGAGTCGGTTACAATGGTAGGAGATCAACATATCCGTATCGCCAAGCTTGCCTTCCACGCCAAGGAAAGTCCCATCCGGACACGGGACGAAGTCTTCAATCTTGTATCTTCATAGTCTTGGAGTCCGGCCGATGATGATAGTTCGGCTATCCGGACACCCCCTAGTCCGGGACTCCCTCAGCTCCCATGAACACGACATATTCCATTGCCTCCCGATGAACACGACGCATTCCGTTGCCTCCCCATGAACATGAGGCAGTTTTTCCATTCCGACCCAGCCGGTTGGCTTCCGATGAACAGGACATCGTTGTTGCCGCATGTGGCCTCTCCATGTACACGAGCCCTGGTCGTACATATGCGCGAGTACGCGTTCAAGACCCCGCCCATATGTACGTATGTGGCCATATTTTTTGGCATCTAGCTGTACGTATACATGGTTTGGATTGGACTGCCTGAGCTGCTACTGCTCCTTACTCGGCCACTGTTCATCGTGGCAGACAGATCGATTGACCGGTATGTACACAGACAACACTATGTATGCTTTGACTGGGTGGGTCCCAGCTGTCAGGGAGGATAAGGACGCACTTCCTTGCGTGCGAAGATATAGCTAGTGGGTCCCAGCTATCAGGGGGAATTGTTTTTTCCGTAATAAGGACGCACTTCCTTGCGTGCGAAGATGTAGTTGGTGGGTCCCAGCTGTCAGGAGGAGAAAACATTATTTTAGGGTAAAAAGGATGCAGTTGCATGCATGCGTCCATGGGCGTGGTGCGTCCCCACTGTCAGCCTCTCCACGTACAATCATCTTCCGATGACTTTCGTTTGTTGACCACGTTGACCACACCGTGCAGAGCGCACCAAGCCGATGAAGGACAGCGAGGCCCCATACAGGAACGCCCCAAAGATGGGATGATGTGGCAGTGGAGTCACAAACGGAGAGGAGTGGGAAACTTGACTGGTTCGGGTGCGGGATGGGTCTACACTCGGTAGAGAATAATAGGAGATGCATGCGGAGGAGTGGAGGGATGGCCTAGCCATCGATGGGGTAGCGTTTCGGTGCGAGGCGCGCAAAACAGCGCCGCTAGACGCCAAAGGCTGGAGCAGGCGGTCCCGACGGCGCTGGGGGAAGAAGACGAGAGATTGAAGAAGAATGTCGGCCGTTGGATGTGAATCCAAGGCCTTGCTTAGGTTTGGACCTTTGTATTTTTATTTTTTGCGAGAGTGCTTAGGCTTCGACCTACTGGCCCACATATCAGCTAGTCCATTTGTTTTTTTAGTCTATTTGGTGGGCTGGGTGAAACAATGATATAGTGACTATGCAGCCCGTTTATATATTATGATAGAATTTAAAGCCCTTTTGCATTTTTCTCGAAATCCGCAAACTTGCTGGGCTGGATGAAAATATCATGTTGGGCTAGATGCAGAAATGTTATAAAAACATAAACACATGATTGCACGTCTATTACTGTATTGGTCGGTAAAATCTTTGTAAGCTTATGTACGCAATCACCAGGAGTTAACTTGCCAAGCTATATATAAACAATTATTATTATTATTATTACTATTATTTTGTAAGAACTTTTGATTTATGAAATAAAATATCATTTTAATTTAATGAGTTACCATGACGTGGGGTATTATTATTTTTTAGGCTAGACATGGGACAGTTGAGTTGGTTTAGGGAAAAGTACTGGAAGAAAACTCAGACTACATCGAAAAAGAAAGTGGGTGAAAATTCAAATATTGGATTAATGAAAACGAAAAATAAAGGAAGTGTGAAGGTCTATAAAATGGTTGGACGAACGACAAGTTTAACGGAACCTTATGTTGTTTGTATTATATATATGTAATAAAATAAGATATAAATATAAATATATGTACTATTATAGAAGGGAAAACATAGGTTCAGTTTTGCATTCTTATAGAAAAATAGAACTGAGCTGTACGTCGTCTTGAAAAAATAAACATAACTTGGACTGGTGATATTATAGACAAGCTAGGCTGGGAGGCCCAGAGACCGCTTGATACCTGTTGGATCCAAAAAAAAGTTGACACATGTCGTGGGTTGCGCATGTTAAACAACAAAAACTAGGCCATGGACCTGGTGGCCCGAGGACTGTCAGCCTCTCGGCGAACAGTTGTCTCCCGATTCATTTTGTTTTGCTGACCATGTTGGGAACGACAGACGGCGGCGCCGCGACGAGAGCACCAAGGCGGAGGACGACGTCGAGGCCTCGGACCGAATGAACCGGAGCAGGGGAAGACGCAGGCAGAGGGGAGTACGAGGGTTGACTTGTTCAGGTGCAGGGTGGACCGGTGGAGTTGCCACCGCCGGACAATGTGTGGGAGTAGAAGGATGGTCTGGCCAACGCCATAGGCTATGATGGGTCACCGAGGCGTGGACGGCAGCGCCACCAGCCGCTGTATAGGAAGATGACGAAAGATTGGACAAAATAAAGAAATACAAATGGATAGGTTGTTGGTCCCAGATGTTCTGTGTACGAGACCTGCTGGGTCTACCTGAGAAGGGGAATATGATGGGAGGAAGGAGATTCAAAACACGACAGCCCAGTGAACTAGTTACAAACATAAGCAAATAGCCACTAGAAAAAAGCAAATAGGCTTAGATGAAATTTTTCAGACAAAACAGATAATTACAACAGATAGGCTAATGCATGAAACACTCAGATGATAAAGGTGCTTAAACAGATAAAGTACATCATCTAGACCTTCCTGGCATGCTTGATCATGACGCTGCGGCTGCCCGTGTACTCGTCGGTTACGGGAAGCAGACACGCCCTGATGTCCAAGATCTGCATGTACATGTCGTAGCATGCGTATGCGTCCTTGCCCACGTAGGTTATGTAGGCTAGATTCAGAGGTACCTCCCACGTGTTCAGATCCTTTGTATCGTTGTCTTCTTTCATGTTGGCGTAGCAGGGGTCGATGATGGTCTCGGCGAGGTCAATCACGGAATCCTTCTCATGCCCGTTACCGATGATCTTGTATTGCTTCTGGATGTCGACAAGTTTGTTGCGGCGTGGGAGGTGAAGGCGGTGTGGCTTAGAGGCGGCTAGGGTTCGGGGCGGCTCGGGTAGGGGTGGTGCGGGTGGGAAGGAGCGCCGGTTGGGGTTTAGGGTTGGGAGGAGGAAATGGCGGAAGCGGGATGCAGCAGTAGCCGGCGGTGGTGATGGCAGCGTGGAAGACGCGTGGCGGCAACGACGGCTGGTGGCAGCGGCATGAGGTGGGCGAGGCAGCGGCGACCGGCAGCAGCGCGGAGGGCGCGCGGCGACGACGGCGGTGGGTGGCGGCGGCGGGTGGAAAAGCGGCGGCGGCGGCTAGGGTTAGGCCGACCGACCTGCGATGTATACCATTTAGAATATGAAGTATAGGCTGTGCAAACATAATGCATTGATCGATGCACCAGGCACATATATATGAGTATAGAGGAGGGCCACAACCTCAACTATACAGATAAACTAGAAGGTGGGCCCAAAACATAATATATACATACACATATACTCCCTTCATTCATTTATGTAAAGTGTATTATTTTCGGCATGGTGATCAAGGCACATAATTCTACACATGTTAGGACGAAATTAACCTTGTCTAAATCATTGATTAGCGGCAAATAAATCATTTATGCTAGGAAATTAAGAGATGCATGCAATCAAGAAAGAAATACTTTCCTTTTTCTTTACAAGAAAAGATGCATGTAATCAGGGGAGAGATATTTTCCTTTATTTGAAGGGTTAACGACGGAATTATGAGGAATTAGAAAAAATACACCTTACATTATGAAATTTTATGAAAAACAAATACATCTTATATAAAGGAACGGTGGGAGTATTCAACAGTGTGATCTCGTCTCTTGGGGTCGTCGAGGACGAAGCGGCCGCTGGGCTTCCGCTCTCGGTAGATGCGACGTGAACATACCACCATGAATGCGAGAGAATTGGATTCATTCAACACACTTGCTACGCTTTCGCCATTGATCGTATGTGCCATGTACAGATTACAGGAGCAAAACCGATGATTAGGATGTGTGCTAAGTACGGTCCACGCACCTACGAGGATGGCAACCGTGCGTGTATTGATTGATTGATTGAAGAATGCACGTATGCAGAGATTTTTTTTCGAAAAAAAGGATGATCCCGACCTTTGCATCATGTGATGCACACATCCGTACGCGGTTCATGACAAGGCCTCGAGCAAATCCGCATAAAATGTAAGAAAAATAAGTATCACAACCGGCAAAAATAGATTAAGATGACTAACACCTATCTTATTGTGAATTGTTGGATCGTCATCCAAACCGGTTGTAAGTATCCAATGCTACCGTCTTCCAACGGTTGCATCCAAATGCCATAAGCTGTTGTGATCCGCATGGCTAAATAACAACCACATACATATTCAAGCTGAAGCCCTGAAGATGACCGGCTAGTTTTTCTATTAAAAGTGTTATCATTCCGGTAATTTCATATGTCTCAAAATAATGAACACACTCCGACTTGAATATGTGCTATTGTCTTAGGCTCTACCACGTTTTTTTGTTTTTTGTTTTTTTGCATGGTAATACGTGTCTCATTCATATCATAAAGATTAAAGTACAAGTTACGTAAGGACCAACATGACAAAACTGAAAAGATAGCAGAACATCTCTGAGCTTGGCACCAACGCCCATCACCTGCCTCCGGCACCACGACAACAGCCACCGAAGAAAAGAATAATGGATCACCTCATCACCCGAGCTCGACGCAGCTCCATCACTGATATGCAGCTTTGCGGACCTCCAAGGTGGCTCACCAAAAATGAAGCCCATACCGTTGAATGAATCAGACCGGAGCAACACCCCGGACACGCCATCGAACTGCAGATCTGGCACCCCACCGCGACTAAGACGTCGCAGAAGGAAGCCATACCTGCCATCCACGAACCACGAACCCAACACATGTTCTGTCTTCCAGATGTCGTTGATGCAGACCACAATCTGCATCCGCTCCTGGACTACCTCCCAAGCTCCGCGCCGACGCTGGAGCAAACACCGTCGCAACGGCGGAGCCCTAGGACACAGGTCCACCACGAGGATGCCGCCGCCACCACGCCATCCTTGCTTGAACATACTGGTTACTAAATCCATCCCCAACCATAGGACCGGTGGCCTTGTCAAGGAAGGATCCGAAGAATCTTTATTCAGCGCTATCATGGTCGCCACCGAAACAAAGACGATGAACAACCTAAAAATCTAGACTACGATGGAGTAAAAACGATCCACACGCGTGAATCCGGCGA
>NC_041381.1:676349897-676367067 GCF_002162155.2 Triticum dicoccoides | reverse complement strand
CCGCCCCCTCACCACCGACGACCGAGGTCGCCGGCGGAGGGGAGCCGTCGGAGGACGGCGCTGGAAGATTGGGCTCTCCTGGCGGAGGCTAGGTTTCCAGCCGCCAGGGACAGGAAGAAAACGATTCATAGATCAGACCTATCGGGCTCTACCACGTTTAACCACGTCCCAAATAAACTCCAGATGGTATGGGGAGGATGTATATTAAAAGATACATGTATAGTGTGCCACAATAATTTGGCAAGGGGACATTTGAGGAAAAGATGTTGTATTTATTCAACTTGATCACAAAAACAACAATGTTTACTACCCTCCCAACTTTTGCCAGTTACCCTTAGTCAAGATCACCTCTTTGTGTACAAACCACATAATACCTATATTTTTAAAGACACCTTAACTTTTCAAATATGAAGCGTCTTTGGTATAGGACCGGTGTTTATCAAATTATATACATGGACTTAACCGAGAATACTCCTGACACGGAAAGCTTCCAGTGTAAGGTATCCGGCGCATCAGGAAGATTATCCTCCATCAACCCGCACACAAGATGCAACCATCCATCCTATTGTCCCCCACCAGCACCCGCCTGAATTGAATATTTAAAGAAACATAAGCTAGTATTGTACTGACAAAAGCTTCTCTATGTTTTACAATGTTATACATATAAGGGTACTGCAAGGCTAGTGGCTTATCCCCGAGCCAGGTATCTTCCCAGAATGTAGCATTATTTTCGTCGAATATCCACTTCTGAGCCCGGGCTCATCTGCACCCGGTGAAGAAATAATTCATTAAAAAATTCAAAAAAAATTCAATTTTTGTGTGCATGGTAGATAATTTGGTGCGTGAGGTGCGCTCCAAATTTGAGAGCGTTTGGATATCTGAGTAGCTCTCGGCAAAAAAGACTATTTAATAGACCCCAAATTTGTCTTTTTGCCAAGAGCTACTCAGATGTCCAAATGATTTGAAATTTGGACCGGACAGCACGCATCAAATTATCTACCATTCCAAAAAATGGATTTGTTTTAATTATTTTCATTCAGCGCGGGTGCAGATGCTCCTGGAAGCCAAAACGTCTCACTCTATTTTCGTTCCCAACTATGAAATTAATTCTATTGAACAAGGCAGTCTTTGTCCTCATCAACCCCGTCCACAAAGGAGAATCAGTCAGTTGTGTTGTGCCTTGTGTGATGGTTTTGGACCTTAAATACTTGTTATGCAACAACCGTATCCACACACCACCACCCCTCAACCAATAATCTATATAATATTGAGTAGGCATTTATTCTTCACCTCAAGATTTTTGATACCTAAATCTCCTTGGTCTTTCGGTCTACATATTATATCCCATTTTGGCTAGTATGTACTTTGTTTTGTTCTCGTCTATTTGCCAAAAAAGCGAGATCGATAAAAATCCATTTGTTTCCGTACCCCGACGGATACTTCAAAGAAGGATAGTAGGAACATCGGCATACTCGTTAGCACGAAATTTAATTATAAGAATTAACCGACCCCAATAAGACATAAGCTTCCACTTCCGTCAGCTTAATTTATTCTCAAATCGATCTTTGATGCATTTCCATTCTTTGTTGGTTGATCTACGATGGTGAATTGGTATCCCCGGGTGTCTAAATGGTAGGGACCCCAGCTCGCACCCGAACAACTGTCTATAATTCTCATGTTCTTCCTTGGTGCGGTCCGGTTCATCGGCTCGAAAAACATCCTTGCATGTGAAGGTGCTCCAAGAGATCTGGGTATGACGGAACCTCCCCTCTTTCTTCGGTGTTGCCTCGGTGACCGCGGAAGACGAAGGTGGACGACCATTCGGCATAGCACAAGATTCTGCCGGAGCAAAATTCTAATTTTACTTTTTGTGGAGTCTTTGATGCAAAACTGCAAGACATTTATGTATGCCTCTTGTGGTGACATTGTGTGTACTCTTGTGGAGCCCAGCTCGCCCCTGCGTCGCCTCCCAGGGGCGTCTTGGGCGGAACCCTACCCACCGCCACCACCGCCCTTTCTCCCTCACTCCCCCCTTGCCGTCGTTGGTGCACGTCAGTGGGCAAAGCCCATTGGCGGCCGGCGGTGGAGGGATCTGGCTCGCGCGCGCTCGTGGTGGCTGGGTGTTCCCCTCGCGGTGGTGGGAGATGTGGTCCTGTTAACTGCGAGATCTAGAGTTGATGTGACGGCGCACGACGAAGCTTCCTGCAGCGGAGTGCAGGTGCGCGGCTGGGGCTAGCGGGAGGAGATGGTCATGGCGCGGTGGTCCCTCCTAGAGGCGATGGCACGGGACAGGGCGGCAGCGGGCCGGTCGGCCTTGGCAGCAAGGTGGTGCTCGACATGGTGTTGATGCGCTGCAGCGGCCGAGCACGTCACGGCCACCGTGCCTCCATCGTGGTGCTCCCTCCTCATCCTGATGGTCGCGGGTGCTAGAGGCGGCTGAGAGGGACGGTTGGGTCTGATCTGGTCTGCAGGGCCGTGACACAGTCTGTCTGCCAAGAGTTGGCCTGACGGCTGGGTGTGCGGTCCGGCGACTCTTGGTCGGGACCGAAGGGAGTTTGCACTAGCAGAAAAAGGGCCTAATGTGAAGCATATTAGTCTCGGTTTGTAACAGAACCAGCACTAATGTGACCATTAGTGCCGGTTCCAACGGCTAGGGGGGCGGAGCTCATTAGTACCGGTTCATGGAGAACCTTTAGCACCGGTTCGTGCCACAAACCGGTACTAAAGAGAGTGGTGGCAGGATGTTGTCAGACTGGGGCCCCTCCAGCACCATTAGTACCGGTTCGTGCCACGAACCGGTATTAAAGGTCATCCTACATATAAAACCTTCGTCCATCTCGCTCTGTTCTTCCCCATTTCCCCTCTCCTCTCTCTGTTCTTCCTCTCTTCCCCCTCGCGCTCATCACACATTTTGCCCAAATTTTGTCAAGATTTGAAGGCCCCCATCCATTCAAGTGATCACAAAGGTTAGCAACTTTGTCCTTTCATCTCTCATTGCTAGATTAGCTCTTGCAATGCTTTATATAGTAATTAATTTGTGGGTTTTAGTAATTTGGGAGGAATTATATGTGGTAGTTTATTTGATTTATATGCAATTTGAGCTTAAAATAACTCTTAGTTTGCATATGTAGGTGTGGTTTACTTAGTGCCTTCCCGTCTCCGTCGTAACCACCGTCAATCGTCCGCACCGACCCATCGCCGGCACCACCTTGTGGTGAGCCTCTTGTTCTTATCTTTTTATATAAAAAATCATGTTTGTGTGATTTAGATATATAGTTACTTGTATAATTATCTTACCCGTACGTTGTTTGTTATACATAGTGCCATGGTTTTGATATCCGTCCTCGTTGGCCCTTGTCCGTGTTATGATTCAGATGTGGTATATTCTCTTTTAAAACTATTTGTTGCATTTTCGTGTTTATGACAAATTATGCCCATCAAGTTGACATAGATATTTTTATCTAGGAGGTATGTAAACCGGAAATTCCAACCGACCCTATTGTCGAGAGGTTAAATTTAGTTGAAAGAGAAAATGAGTATTTGAAAGAAAAATTGAAAAGAATTGAGGGGTAGAAGATGGAATTGGAGTTGCATGTTACCTATGTCGTCGATGATCACAAGATCAAGATGGAGAAAATGCGGTTGAAGATTAGAAAGATTAGAAAATATGCCATTGATAGTGAGGCTTGGTATCATTATGCTGTTGGATCAATTGTTACCTTAGTTGCGATCTTGATCGCATTTGTTTTTGCATTTAAATGCTTTAGCTAAGGAGTTATTTGTATGTTGCATTTAAGTGTTGTATGAACTTGTATTAATTTGGTCTATTCGGTGGTGTGTAATGAAGATGCGCCGACAATGGATGTACGATGACCGATGCTCTCCCCAGTTCATTGATGGTGTGCATACTTTTCTGATTGCGGCTCAGGCAAACAAGCGGGCGGATGGTTTTATGCCTTGTCCATGTGTTGGTTGTAAGAATGATCACAATTACTCTAACTCAAGAACCATTCACGTCCACCTGTTTGAGTCCGGTTTCATGCCCCATTATAATGTTTGTACCAAGCACGGAGAAAGAGGGGTTATGATGGAAGACAGTGAAGAAGAAGAGGACGACGATAGCTATCCTGGCCATGGGTTCCCTGAATATGATGATACAACAATGGGGGAAGAAGCTGAGCCGGCAATGCGGGAAGAAGCTGAAGAAGAGGCATCAGATGAGCCCGCTGATGATCTAGGTCAGGCCATTGCCGATGCAAAGAGAAATTGCGCAAGTGAAAAGGAGAAGAAGTTGCAGCGCATGTTAGAGGATCACAAGAAATTGTTGTACCCGAATTGCAAAGGTGACAATAAAAGGCTGGGCACCACACTGGAATTGCAGCAATGGAAGGCAGAGAATGGTGTATCTGACAAGGGATTTGGAAAGTTGCTGGTAATGATAAATAATATGCTTCCAAAGGACAACGAATTGCCCAAGAGTACGTACGAAGCAAACAAGGATGTCTGCCCTCTAGGGTTAGAGGTGCAGAAGATACATGCATGCCCTAATGACTGCATCCTCTACCGCGGTGAGTACGAGGATTTGAACGCATGCCCGGCATGCGGTGCATTGCACTATAAGATCAGCCGCGATGACCCTGGTGATGTCGAGGGCGAGCGCCCCAGGAAGAAGATTCCTGCCAAGGTGATGTGGTATGCTCCTATAATACCACGGCTGAAACGTTTGTTCCAAAACAAAGAGCATGCCAAGGCGATGCGTTGGCATGGAGAAGACCGTAAGAAAGACGGAAAGTTGAGAGTACCCGTTGACGGGTCGCAGTGGAGAAAAATCGAGAGAAAGTACAGGGAGGAGTTTGCAGGTGACCCAAGGAACGTATGGTTTGGTCTAAGCGCAGATGGCATTAATCCTTTTTGGGAGCAGAGCAGCGACCATAGCACGTGGCCTGTGACTCTTTGTTTGTATAACCTTCCTCCTTGGTTGTGCATGAAGCGGAAGTTCATTATGATGCCAGTGCTCATCCAAGGCCCTAAGCAACCTAGCAACGACATTGATGTGTACCTAAGGCCATTAGTTGAAGAACTATTGTAGTTGTGGAATGGAAAAGGTGTACGTGCGTGGGATGAGCACAAACAGGAAGAATTTGACCTAAAGGCGTTGCTGTTCATGACCATTAATGATTGGCCTGCTCTCAGTAACCTTACAGGACAGACAAACAAGGGATACCGCGGATGCACGCACTATTTGGATGATACCGACAATATATATTTGGATAGTTGTAGGAAGAATGTGTACCTCGGACATCATCGATTTCTTCCGAGCAGGCATGCCGTAAGAAAGAAAGGCAAGCATTTCAAAGGTGAGGCGGATCACTGGACGAAGCCTCGCCACCGTACTGGTGCTGATGTACATGATATGGTCAAGGATTTGAAGGTAATCTTTGGAAAGGGTCCTGGGGAACAACCTGTTCCGAAGGACGCTAACGGACGCGCACCCATGTGGAAGAAGAAATCTATATTTTGGGACCTGCCCTATTGGAAAGACCTAGATGTCCGCTCCACAATCGATGTGATGCACGTGACAAAGAATCTTTGTGTGACCCTTCTTGGCTTCTTGGGCATGTATGGGAAGACAAAATATACACCGGAGGCACGGGAGGACCAACAACATATGCACGGAAAAGACGGCATACATCAGGGTCATGCCAGCTATGCTATTACCAAAGAAGAGAAGGAAATCTTCTTTGAATGACTGCTCAGTATGAAGGTACCGTCTGGCTTCTTGTTGAATATAAAAGGAATAATAAATATGGCAGAGAAAAAGTTCTAGAACCTAAAGTGTCATGAGTTCCACGTGATTATGACGCAACTGCTTCGGTTGCATTGAGGGGGCTTCTACCGAAAAACGTTTGATTAGCCATTGTGAAGCTATGTGCATTCCTCAATGCAATCTCTCAGAAGGTAATCGATCCAGAAATCATACCAAGGTTACAGAATGATTTGGTGCAATGTCTTGTCAGTTTTGAGTTGGTGTTCACACCATCCTTCTTCCACATCATGATGCACGTCCTAGTTCACCTATGCAAAGAGATTAACGTTTTGGGTCCTGTATTTCTACACAATATGTTCCCTTTGAGAGGTTCATCGGCGTCTTGAAGAAATATGTTCGTAACCGTGCTAGGCCAGAAGGAAGCATATCGAAGGGCCATGAAAATGAGGAGGTCATTGAGTTTTGTATTGACTTATTCCTGACCTTAAGCCGATTGGTGTTCCTGAATCGCGGCATAAGGATAGACTGGATGGAAAAGGCACGCTAGGAGGGGATCAAATAATATGTATGGACGGGCATTCTCTCACTGAAGCACACTACACAATTCTACATAATTCCGCCTTGGTGGCTCCGTATATGGAGGAACAGAAGAATTTTCTAGACTCCAAACACCCGGAGCACTCTAACAACTGGATTACACGTGAACAAACGGGGACTCTCGCCGGTTGGTTGGAGACACGTGCCATGCATGATGGCGATATTGAAGATGACCTTTACTTGTTGTCCCAGTTACCATCTTCGAATATAATGACTTTCAAAGGGTACGAGATAAATGGGAATACATTTTACACGATCGCCCAAGATAAGAAGAGCACGAACCAAAACAGTGGTGTCCGCTTTGACACAACAACCAACACGGGAAAGGAAACATATTATGGTTACATAGAGGACATATGGGAACTTAACTATGGAGGTGGTTTGAAGGTCCCTTTGTTTCGGTGCAAATGGGTCAATATGACAGGAGGCGGGGTAACGGAAGACCCGCAGTACGGAATGACAATAGTGGATCTCAACAATCTTGTGTATGTAGACGAACCATTCGTCCTAGCCAATGATATGTGATACGTCTCCAACGTATCTACTTTTCCAAACACTTTTGCCCTTGTTTTGGACTCTAATTTGCATGATTTGGATGAAACTAACCGGGACTGATGATGTTTTCAGCAGAACTGCCATGATGTTGTTTTATGTGTAGAAAACAAAAGTTCTCGAAATGACCTGAAAATCCTCGGAGACAAGTTTCAGAAAATATAAAAAATACTAGCAAAAGATGAAGACCAGGGGGCCCACACCCTGTCCACGAGGGTGGGGGGCGCGCCCACCCCCTCTGGGCGCGCCCCCCTATCTCGTGGGCCCCCTGCAGCTCCGCCGACCTCAACTCCAACTCCATATATTCCGTTTCGGGAGAAAAAAATCAGGGAGGATGTTTCATCGCGTTTTACGATACAGAGCCGCCGCCAAGCCCTAATCTCTCTCGGGAGGGCTGATCTGGAGTCCGTTCGGGGCTCCGAAGAGGGGGATTCATCGCCATCGTCATCATCAAACATCCTCCATCACCAATTTCATGATGCTCACCGTCGTGCATGAGTAATTCCATCGTAGGCTTGCTGTACGGTGATGGGTTGGATGAGATTTACCATGTAATCAAGTTAGTTTTGTTAGGGTTTGATCCCTAGTATCCACTATGTTCTAAGATTGATGTTGCTATGACTTTGCTATGCTTAATGGTTGTCACTAGGGCCCGAGTGCCATGATTTCAGATCTGAACCTATTATGTTTTCATGAATATATGTGTGTTCTTGATCCTATCTTGCAAGTCTATAGTCACCTATTATGTGTTATGATCCAACAACCCCGAGGTGACAATAATCGGGATACTTCTCGGTGATGACCGTAGTTTGAGGAGTTCATGTATTCACTATGTGTTAATGCTTTGGTCCGGTTCTCTATTAAAAGGAGGCCTTAATATCCCTTAGTTTCTGCTAGGACCTTGCTGCCACGGGAGGGTAGGACAAAAGATGTCATGCAAGTTCTTTTCCATAAGCACGTATGACTATATTCAGAATACATGCCTACATTACATTGATGAACTGGAGCTAGTTCTGTGTCACCCTATGTTATAGCTATTACATGAGGAATCGCATCCGACATAATTATCCATCACTTATCCATTGCCTACGAGCTTTTCATATACTATGCTTCACTTATTTACTTCTCCGTTGCTACTGTTACAATCACTACAAAACCCAGAAATATTAGTTTTGCTATCGTTACCATTACTATCATACTACTTTGCTACTAAATACTTTGTTGTAGATACTAAGTTATCCAGGTCTGGTTGAATTGACAACTCAACTGCTAATACTCAAGAATATTCTTTGGCTTCCCTTGTGTCAAATCAATAAATTTGGGTTGAATAGTCTACCCTCGAAAGCTGTTGCGATCCCCTACACTTGTGGGTTATCAAGACTAATTCCTGGCCTCGTTGCCGGGGAGCATAGCTCTATTCTCTGAGTCACTTGGGATTTATATCTGTTGATCACTATGAAGAACTTGAAAGATCAAAGAACTAAAATTTATCCCTCAACTACGAGGGGAGGTAAGGAACTACCATCTAGCTCTGCACTAGATTCTCCTTCTGTTATGAATAAGCTTGCGACACCTAAACCTGCTACTGCTATGAATTCGGATATGTCGCATGTTATTGATGATGCCACTTCTACTATGCATGATACTTATGGTGAAACTACTTATATGATTGATACTACTGTGCCATTAGGTGAATTTCTTGATGAACAACTTACTAAGGCTAGGGAGAATGAAATTATTGAAAATGAAATTATTGATGAAAGTGATGTTGAAGGTTCTCCTCCTAATTATGAATTGCCTGTTGTTCCTGAGGGTTATGTTATGGATGAAGAAACTGCTAGAGATTTTCTTGCTTGCAATGATAGATCAGATCTTAAGAAATTATTAGCTAAGCTGAAAAAAAAGACTTTAAATGCTAGAATGAAACATGACCCTGCTTTTGCCACTTCACCTATCTTTGTTACTGATAAGGAATATGAATTCTCTGTTGATCATGAGATTATTAATTTAGTTGAATCTGATCCTTTCTATGGCACTGAATCTAAAACCGTTGTGGCACATCTCACCAAGTTAAATGATATAGCCACCTTGTTTACTAATGATGAGACGTCTCGCTATTATTATATCCTTAAGATATTTCTGTTCTCATTAAAGGGTGATGCTAAAACTTGGTTTAATTCTCTTGATCCTGGTTGTGTGTGTAGTCCCCAGGATATGATTTATTACTTCTCTGCTAAATATTTTCCTGCTCATAAGAAACAAGCTGCCTTGCGGGAAATATATAACTTTGTGCAAATCAAAGAAGAGAGTCTTCCACAAGCTTGGGGGAGGCTTCTCCGATTACTTAATGCTTTGCCTGATCATCCACTTAAGAAAAATGAAATACTTGATATCTTTTATAATGGACTAATTGATGCTTCCAAGGACTACTTGGATAGTTGTGCTGGTTGTGTTTTTAGGGAAAGAACAGTCGACTAAGCTGAATTACTATTGAATAATATGTTGACTAATGAAAATAATTGGACTCTTCCTGAGCCAATTCCTGAGGCAATTCCTGAACCAATTGAGCCAACTCCTGAGCCTATTCCTAAACCCACTCCGAAGAAGCGAGGTGTTCTATTTCTCAGTCCTGAAGATATGCAAGAGGCAAAGAAATCAATGAAAGAAAAAGGTATAAAAGCTGAAGATGTTAAGAATTTACCTCCTATTGAAGAAATACATGGTCTTAATATACCGCCTGTTGAATAAACACATTGTCTTGATAACCCGACACAGGTAGTGAAGGTAAATTCTCTCTATAGATATGATAAAGTTGAAATTCCCTCTACTAAATTTCATAACCCATGCTTAGATGAATTTGATGACTTTATGGATAAACAAGCAAATTTCAATGATTATGTTAGTAGAAAATTGAAAAATAATGCTTATATGATGGGACGCTTGAGAGATTATATGTCTACAGTTAAGGGTGAATTTAAACTTACTAGTAAACATGTTTCTATGGTCACCACTCAAGCTGAACAAGTACTTAAGGCTCAGAATGAATTGCTAGATGAACTAAATAATAAACATGACTTTGTTGTTAGAGTGGCTACTAGAACTAGTAAAATGACTCAGGAACCTTTGTATCCTGAAGGCCACCCTAAGAGAATTGAACAAGATTCTCAAAATAATAATCTAGATGCTCCTAGTTCTTCTAAGAAGAAGAAAAAGAAAAATCATAGGACTTTGCATGCTTCTAGTGAACCTAATGTAGAAACACCTGAGAATCCTAATAATACTTCTATCTCTGATGCTGAAACACAATCCGGAGATGCACATGAACCTGATGATAATGCTAATAATGATGTTCATGTAGATGCTCAACCTCGTAATAACAATGATATAGAAATTGAACCTGCTGTTGGTCTTGATAACCCACAATCAAGAAACCAACGTTATGATAAGAGAGATTTTGTTGCTAGGAAGCATGGTAGAGAAAGAGAACCATGGGTTCAGAAACCCATGCCCTTTCGTCCTAAACCATCCAAGACAAAGGATGATGAGGACTTTGAGCATTTTGCTAAAATGATTAGACCTATTTTCTTATGCATGCGCTTAATTGATATGCTTAAAACAAATCCTTATTCTAAATATATGAAAGATATCATCACTAATAAGAGGAAAATACCTGAAGCTGAGATTTCCACCATGCTTGCCAACTATACCTTTAAGGGTGAAATACCTAAGAAACTTGGTGATCCCGGAGTACCCACTATACCATGCTCCATAAAGAGAAATTATGTTAAAACTACTTTATGTGATTTAGGAGCCGGTGTTAGTGTTATGCCTCTTTCCTTGTATCGTAGACTTGAATTAAGTAAGTTGACACCCACTGAGATATCCTTGCAAATGGCTGATAAATCAACTGCTATACCTGTCGGCATTTGTTAGGACGTGTCTGTTGTTGTTGCGAATGTTACTATCTTAACAGACTTCGTCATTCTTGATATTCCCGAGGACGATAGTATGCCTATTATCCTTGGTAGACCCTTTTTAAATACTACAGGAGCTGTTATTGATTGCAACAAAGGCAATGTCACCTTTCATGTTAATGGAAATGAGCATACGGTACATTTTCCGAGGAAATAACCTCAAGTTCACAGCATAAATTCTATTGAGAAAATTCAATCAATTATTATTGGAGGTTTTGAATTTCCTCTCCCTACTTTCAAGAAAAGGTATGATATTCTTATTGTTGGGGATGTTCATATCCCCGTTGAGGTAACTTAGTGTTATTCGAAATTTCTCCGGTTCCGTATTATTCGGAATGAGTTTGTTAACAAGACTTGATCAACCTTGTTAGTGGATTCATTTTGATGATCATGAGATGGATGAAACTAGAAGGCACAACCTTCTGTACCCTCTTTTTAATTTCTGTTATTTAAATAAATAAAGCAAAAATAGTATTATCTGTCTGTTTTCTGAATTATCCGTGCAATGAAAAATTTCCCAAAAATAAAAGTGCTCCAAATGCCCTGCAAATTTAGTATGATTTTTTATGGAATATTTGAGGATTTTAGGCACTGAAATCACTGCAGGAGGGGCAAGCACCAGGCCACGAGAGTGGAGGGCGCGCCCACCCCCTCTGGGCGCGCTCCCCTATCTCGTGGCCCCTGGTGGACCCCCTCCACTTATGCCAGCACCCACACACTCCATCTTCTTCCCAAAAAATTCCCCATCCAGCTCAAGCATGAGTTCTAGCTCATTTTGCTGCGATTTTTTATCTCCTTGCTCAAAGCTCCATTCACAAAACTGCTTTGGGAGATTGTAGCTTGGTATGTGACTCCTCCATTGGTCCAAATAGTTTTTTCTCTAGTGCTTTATTCATTGCAAATCCTTGCTATCTTGGTGACCCTGTTCTTGAGCTTGCATGTTAAATTTATGAGGTCCCAAGTAATTCCAATGCATGATATAGGCTCTAGGAACTTGTAGGAGTAGTTGCTATCAATCTTGTTTAGTTTTATTCACTTTGTTTTTGAAGTTACTAAAGTCATAGAAATTTTCAGAAAATGTTAAAGAGATTTTGAGGGGCTCTTCTAGCCAAGGCTCCCAGGAAAAACAAGCTAAAAAGAAGGAAAAGGCCAAGTATAATCTTCCTTGCATAGCGGAAATACAGCCGTGTGAATGGCCATGCGATAATTTCTTGAGAGAAGCTGGAATTCATGAAGACTTTTATTCTTTGATCGAGAATGCAGGCCTAACCGATTTCCTCCATGACCGGATCGATCAGTATCTCTTACTTACCAATACTTTCGTGCAAAACTTTTATTATTATCCTAAGAAGTCAACGCTTTTAGTATCATTTCATTTATATGATGAATTCAGGGAAATGTCTTTACGTGATTTTTGCGCGGTATGTAGGATACCCTTTGAGGGAAAATTAAAGGAACCACATCCTAGGGATGTGGATGGCTTTGTTAACACTATCACTGTAGGGGATCCAAAGAAGGGTTCCGATGCGAGAATCTCTTGCATACACTTTCCTGTTTTACGCTACTTTGCCATATTTGCTAGCAGATTCTTGATTGGTCATGGAAATAGTGGAAACTTCAGTGTCCCAGATATTATTATTCTATTCCATGCCTTGTTTGGTGATAATAGTTTTAGTATGGGTGCCATTATTGCTAAACGTCTAAACCTGAATCGTACAAAAGGCCCCATCTTTGGAGGTATCTATGTTGCACGTCTTGCTAGACATTTTGAGATACCTATTAGGCACTATGAGGAAGAGGAGACAATTTTGCCTCCTTACATTTTAGATTACATGAGCATGGTAGCACATGAATTTATTGTTCAAAATGATGATAAGATGCTCCTATATAACTTGACATTTAATAAGAAACACAATGAGACTATTATTCTGCCTGCACCTTTGTTGTTTGATTTGACTGCAGATAATTATCTTGTCATGCCGAAAGTGGTGTACGCTCATCGAGGCCAAGCATCCACTCCAGAGCCTGAGGCCGAGCCGGAACCTTCACCGGACCCTTATCGTGCATCATCTTTTCAATGGGATCCTGAGGAGACGGCCAGCCAATGGCATCCTGATTACACCTCTCAGTACACCGGGGAGAGTAGCCGCGGTCCGTGGCATTAGACCAACTTAGGCCAAAAGCCTAAGCTTGGGGGAGTACGTATTTCTCGCCGACTTTACATTCATGTTCACACACTATCCTAGTCGTCGGTGCTCATACTCTTTCATTGTATTATCCATGCTAGTTTAATTTTCTTTTTCTAGTTTTCTTCTTGTGTGTTTGATAAACCTTAAGAAAAACCAAAAAAATTAGTTAGTTTAATTTCCATGCTTGTAATAGAAATTAAAATGAAAACCCAAAAAGATTTCTCGTTCTTCTTTTACTTGTTGGGATCTTTCCCATGTAAATAGTTTTATTTTTTCTTCTTTCCTTTGGGGGGTTGAGAGTAGAAGACCATATTAAAAATGTTTAGTGGATCTCATATGCATGATTGTTTATTTAACTTAGAGCCCATATTACTTTGTCTTCTCTCTTGAGTTGAATGCTTGCAGATTCTAGCTTAGTCCAATGCACGTGCACTGTTATTATTATACACATCGTTCAGTCGTGCAAGTGAAAGGCAATAATAACGATATATGATGAACTGATTGAGATAAGAAAAGCTAGTATGAACTCGACCTCTCTTGTTTTTGTAAATATGATGAGTTCATCGTTCCTAATTCAGCTTATTATGAAGTAAACATATTTGCAATGGCGTTTAGAGATTATAGTTGCTTGTGCCATGCTTGATTATCTATGAGTTATAATGGTTTACCTTGCGTGCCAACATGCTATTAGAATGATTATGATGTGGTATGATGGGATGGTATCCTCCTCTGAATGAATTGAGTGACTCGACTTGGCACATGTTCATGCATGTAGTTGAAACAAAATCAACATAGCCTTCATGATATTTATGTTCATGGTGGATTATATCCTACTCATGCTTGTACTCGGTGTGAATTAGTTTTAATGCATGTTTATGACTGTTGTCGCTCTCTCAGTTAGTCACTTCCCAGTCTTTTGCTAGCCTTCACATGTACTATGTGGGAATACTTCTTGTGCATCCAAACTCCTTAAACCCCAAAGTTATTCCATATGAGTCCACCATACCTTCCTATATGCGGTATCTACCTGCCGTTCCAAGTAAATTTCTATGTGCCAAACTCCAAACCTTCAAATTAAATTCTATTTTGTATGCTCGAGCAGCTCATGTTGCAACTAGGGCTGCCTATATCTTCCATGCTAGGTGGGTTATTCTCAAGAGGAGTGGATTCCGCTCCTCATTCACGAGAAAGGGCCGATAACCGGGATGCCCAGTCCCATGATCCAAAAAGATCAAAGAAAATCAATATAATTAAACAAAACTCCCCTAGGGATGTTGTTAGTTGGAGGCACTCGTTGTTTCGAGCAAGCCATGGATTTATGCTTGTTGGTGGTGGGGGAGTATAAACTTTTACCATTCTGTTTGGGAACTACCTATAATGCATGTAGTATGGAAGATACAACCATCTCATAGTTGTTGCGTTGACAGTGGAAGTATGCCGCCCAAAATGTCATTCAATCTCTATTTTAAAATTGAGCTCTGGCACCTCTACAAATCCCTACTTCCCTCTGTGAAGGGCCTATCTATTTACTTTTATGTTGAGTCATCACCTTCTTATTAAAAAGCACCCGCTGGAGAGCACACTGTCATTTGCATTCATTACTATTGGTTTATATTGGGTATGACTTGATTGGATCTCTTTTACCATGAATTACAATGTTTAGTCAGCCCTTGATCTTTAAAGGTGCTTTGCATTTATGTTTTGCGGTCTCAGAAAGGGCTAGCAAGATACCATTTTGTTATATCATGTTATGATTGTTTTGAGAAAGTGTTGTCGTCCGAGTTTTATTATTATGGCTCGCTAGCTGATTATGCTACTGATATGAGTAATTGTGAGAGCAAGGTGTTATTGTGAGTATGGTTAGTTCATAATATATGTTGAAACTTGAATGCTGGCTTTACATGTTTACAACAACAAGAGCAAACCGAGTTTGTAAAAGTTTTTCTTTATCACTTTCAGTTTATCAACTGAATTGCTTGAGGACAAGCAAAGGTTTAAGCTTGGGGGAGTTGATACGTCTCCAACGTATCTACTTTTCCAAACACTTTTGCCCTTGTTTTGGACTCTAATTTGCATGATTTGAATGAAACTAACCGGGACTGACGCTGTTTTCAGCAGAACTGCCATGATGTTGTTTTATGTGTAGAAAACAAAAGTTCTCAGAATGACCTGAAAATCCTCGGAGGCAAGTTTTAGAAAATATAAAAATACTGGCAAAAGATGAAGACCAGGGGGCCCACACCCTATCCACGAGGGTGGGGGTGCGCCCACCCCCTCTGGGCGCGCCCCCTGTCTCGTGGGCCCCTTGCAGCTCCGCCGACCTCAACTCCAACTCCATATATTCCGTTTCACGGAGAGAAAAATCAGGAAGGAAGTTTCATCGCATTTTACGATACGGAGCCGCCGCCAAGCCCTAATCTCTCTCGAGAGGGCTGATCTGGAGTCCGTCCGGGGCTCCGGAGAGGGGGGTTCGTCGCCATCGTCATCATCAACCATCCTCCATCACCAATTTCATGATGCTCACCACCGTGCGTGAGTAATTCCATCATAGGCTTACTAGACGGTGATGGGTTGGATGAGATTTACCATGTAATCAAGTTAGTTTTGTTAGGGTTTGATCCCTAGTATCCACTATGTTCTGAGATTGATGTTGCTATGACTTTGCTATGCTTAATGCTTGTCACTAGGGCCCGAGTGCCATGATTTCAGATCTGAACCTATTATGTTTTCATGAATATATGTGTGTTCTTGATCCTATCTTGCAAGTCTATAGTCACCTATTATGTGTTATGATCCGACAACCCCGAGGTGACAATAATCGGGATACTTCTCGGTGATGACCGTAGTTTGAGGAGTTCATGTATTCACTATGTGTTAATGCTTTGGTCCAGTTTCTATTAAAAGGAGGCCTTAATATCCCTTAGTTTCCGCTAGGACCCCGCTGCCACGGGAGGGTAGGACAAAAGATGTCATGCAAGTTCTTTTCCATAAGCATGTATGACTATATTTGGAATACATGCCTACATTACATTGATGAACTGGAGCTAGTTCTGTGTCACCCTATGTTATAGCTATTACATGAGGAATCGCATTCAACATAATTATCCATCACTGATCCATTGCCTACGAGCTTTTCATATATTGTGCTTCGCTTATTTACTTCTCCGTTGCTACTGTTACAATCACTACAAAACCCAACAATATTACTTTTGCTATCGTTACCATTACTATCATACTACTTTGCTACTAAACACTTTGCTGCAGATACTAAGTTATCCAGGTGTGGTTGAATTGACAACTCAACTGCTAATACTCAAGAATATTCTTTGGCTTCCCTTGTGTCGAATCAATAAATTTGGGTTGAATACTCTACACTCAAAAGCTGTTGCGATCCCCTACACTTGTGGGTTATCAATGTGGCGCAGGTTTCTATGTGAAAGAGATGTCTACCAAGCTGAGAAAAAGAACAGGTAAAGAAGCGAATGCATCATACGATGAGCCAAAGCGCCACATAGTTCTTTCAGGGAAAAGAAACACCGTGGGAGTGGATGACAAGACAGACATGTCAGAAGATTATGAAAAGTTTGATCAAATTGCTCCATTCACTGTGAATATTGATCCAAGTATCCAGTTAAATGATGAAGATTGTCCATGGTTATGGCGCAAAGGGACACACGCGAAGAAAAAGTTTCACACCCAAAGATCTCACTCTGGGATGTGATAGGCTTCACCGTTATCACTTTCTTCTGTACTAACTTTTCGGACTTATATATTGATACGTCTCCAACGTATCTACAATTTATGAAGCATTCATGCTATACTATTGTCTATTTTGAATGATTATGGGCTTTATTATACACTTTTATATTACTTTTGGGACTAACCTATTAACCGGAGGCCCAGCCCATATTGCTGTTTTATTGCCTGTTTCAGTATTTCGAAGAAAAGGGATATCAAACGGAGTCCAAACGGAATGAAACCTTCGGCAGCGTTATTTTTGGGAAGAATAGGATCCTGGAGACTTGGAGTGCACATCAGAAGATCCTCGATGAGCCCAGGAGATAGGGGGGCGCCCCCCCCCCCCTACTGGG
>NC_041381.1:676336461-676349710 GCF_002162155.2 Triticum dicoccoides | reverse complement strand
GACTTCTTTTGCCTATATATTCCCCCGTACCCTTAAAACATCGAATATCAAGATAGATCGGGAGTTCCGCCGCCGCAAGCCTCTGTAGCCACCAAAATCCTCTCGGGAGCCCTTCCCGGCACCCTGCCGGAGGGGGATCCTTCACCGGTGGCCGTCTTCATCATCCCGGTGCTCTCCATGACGAGGAGGGAGTAGTTCACCCTCGGGGCTGAGGGTATGTACCAGTACCTATGTGTTTGATCTCTCTATCTCTCGTGTTCTCGCTTGTGTTCCCTCTATGGCACGATCTTGATGTATCCCGAGCTTTGCTATTATAGTTGGATCTTATGATGTTTCTCCCCCTCTACTCTCTTGTGATGAATTGAGTTTCCCCTTTGAAGTTATCTTATCGGATTGAGTCTTTTATGAGAACACTTGATGTATGTCTTACGGTGCTTATCTGTGGTGACAATGGGATATCATGTGCCTCTTGATGTATGTTTTGGTGACCAACTTGCGGGTTCCGCCCATGAACCTATGCATAGGGGTTGGCACACGTTCTTGACTCTCCGGTAGAAACTTTTGGGCACTCTTTGAAGTACTTTGTGTTGGTTGGATAAATCTGAGATTGTGTGATGCATATCGTATAATCATGCCCACAGATACTTGAGGTGACAATGGAGTATCTAGGTGACATTAGGGTTTTGGTTGATTTGTGTCTTAAGGTGTTATTCTAGTACGAACTCTTTAATAGATCGATCCGAAAGAATAACTTTGAGGTGGTTTCGTACCCTAGCATAATCTCTACGTTTGTTCTCCGCTATTAGTGGCTTTGGAGTGACTCTTTGTTGCATGTTGAGGGCTTGTTATATGATCTATCTATGTTATTATTGTTGAGAGAACTTGCACTAGCGAAAGTATGAACCCTAGGCCCTGTTTCCTATCATTGCAATACCGTTTACGCTCACTTTTACCATTAGTTATCTTGCTGTTTTTATTGTTTCAGATTACAATTACCTTTATCTACTATCTATTTTGCACTTGGATCACCATCTCTTCGCCAAACTAGTGCACCTATACAATTTACCATTGTATTGGGTGTGTTGGGGACACAAGAGACTCTTTGTTATTTGGTTGCAGGGTTGTTTGAGAGAGACCATCTTCATCCTACGCCTCCTACGGATTGATAAACCTTAGGTCATCCACTTGAGGGAAATTTGCTACTGTCCTACAAACCTGTGCACTTGCAGGCCCAACAACGTCTACAAGAAGAAGGTTGTGTAGTAGACATCAAGCTCTTTTCTGGCGCCGTTGCCGGGGAGGCTAGGTAAACGGAACTCACACCCCATCAACTAAGATCTTTTCTGGCGCCGTTGCCGGGGAGGTGAGTGCTTGAAGGTATATCTTTAGATCTTGCAATCGAATCTTTTTGTTTATTGTTTTATCACTAGTTTAGTTTATAAAAGAAAACTACAAAAAATGGAGTTAAGTTTGTCTCATACGCTTCATCTTTTTAATATCTTTCGTGAGAATGATGGAAGGGAAAATTGTGCTCAAGTGCTAGAAGAAGAATGCATTAGAATGTTTGGTACTACATCTTTGTATGATGAGCATGATTGCAATGTTGTTAGTATGAATTCCTTGAATATCCATGATGCTAATGATATGCAAAGCCACAAGCTTGGGGAAGCTATGTTTGATGAATATGGTATTTTTTGTCCCCCAAGTTTTGATGAGCAAATTTATTATGATGAAAGCATGCCTCCTATTTATGATGATTATATTGATGAAAGTGGGTTTGGAAGAGTGTCAACTTTAGGTAGTAGTGATCCCACTATTTTGAAGGATATTGAATCTTATTGTGATGAACATGAAAGTGGATTTGGAAGAGTGTCAACTTTATTTAGTGATGATTCCACTATTTCGAAAGAGGTTCCAATTGATTATGAGAAAAAAAATGCTATTTATGATGATTATTGTGATGACTTGTATGCTATAAAGACTAATGATAATCATGAAACTTGTCATCATGATTTTAGTTTTCAATTGGATTATGCCTCACATGATAGTTATTTTGTTGAGTTTGCTCCCACTATTATTCGTGAGAATAAATTTGCTTATGAGGAGAGTAGAAATTTTCTATGCTTGTAGATCATGAAAAGAATGCTCTAGGTGCTGATTATATTGTTGAATTCATTCATGATGCTACTGAAAATTATTATGAGAGAGGAACATATGCTTGTAGGAATTGCAATAATATCAAGTTTCCTCTCTATGTGTTGAAAATTTTGAAGCTATGCTTGTTGTACCTTCCTATGCTAGTTGATTATTGTTCCCATAAGTTGTTTGCTCACAAAATCCCTATGCATAGGAAGTGGGTTGGTCTTAAATGTGCTAGTCATATTCTTCATGATGCTCCCGTTATGTTTCAATTCTAATCTTTTATGTGAGCATCATTGTCATCATCATGCCTAGCTAGAAAGGCGTTAAAGAAAAGCGCTTGTTGGGAGACAACCCAATATTTATCCTTACTTTTTTTGTGTGAACACATGATTATGCTACTGTAGTAATCATGTTTTATAGCTTTTGTTTCAATAAAGTGCCAAGTAGAACCTTTGGGAAGACTTGGGTGAAGTTTATATGATCTTGCTGTAAAATACAGAAACTTTAGCGCTCACGAGTTTAGCTGCCATTTTTTACTGGAGAGTTCTTTCAGGTTGATTATTTTTGAAGATGATTAATAGACAAATTACTCAGGTCCTGCAACTTATTTCATAATTTTTGGGTTCCAGATGTATACGTTTGATGCAGATTACTACAGACTGTTCTGTTTTTGACAGATTCTGTTTTCTATGTGTTGTTTGCTTATTTTGATGCATCTATGGCTAGTATTAAGTGGTATGAACCATAAAGAAGTTGGAATACAGTAGGTTCAACACCAAAATGAATTTAGAATGAGTTCATTACAGTACCTAAGTGGTGATTTATTTTCTTATACTAACAGAGCTTACGAGTTTTGTGTGGTTGAAGTTTTCAAGTTTTGGGTAAAGATTCGATGGATTATGGAATAAGGAGTGGCAAGAGCCTAATCTTGGGGATGCCCAAGGCACCCCAAGGTAATATTCAAGGACAACCAAGAGCGTAAGCTTGGGGATGCCCCGGAAGGCATCCCCTCTTTCGTCTTCGTTCATCGGTAACTTTACTTGGAGCTATATTTTTATTCACCACATGATATGTGTTTTTCTTGGAGCATCATTTTATTTTGTTAGTGTTTACTTGATGTTAGTTAGAATAATGTTTTGCATCTTTATTTTCAATAAAAATGTCAAGGATAGCCTTTACCATGCTTGTTTTGCTAGTATACTTGTTGCTGTTTGAAAACAGAAAGTTTACCGCTGTTGCAAAAATTCCCTAGAAAAGTCAGAGAGTGGTATAACGTTGAAACTTTTTGCATATTAAGCTATGATAAATTTATTACAGTGGGAATTTTATCTCATAATTTTTGGAGTTAGGGAAGTATTGATACTCTTGGATTCTTTACAGACTGTACTGTTTTGGCAGATTGCTGTTATGGTTGCATTGTTTGCATATGTTTGCTTGTTTAATGATTTTATTTGAGGATAGGAGTATTAAATATGCAGAGACATTTAGTATTTAATGTTGAAAAATAATGTTAGTGATTTGTTACAGTAGAAGATGATATGGTTTTGCATCGGTTTATACTAACCTATCTCACGAGTTCTTGTTGAGTTTGGTGTGGATGAAGCTTTTGATAAAAAGAGAAACCATGATATGAGAGGAATTAAGGAGACATAAAAGCTCAAGCTTGGGGATGCCCAAGGCAACCCAAGATAATATTTCAAGAAGTCTCAAGCATCTACGCTTGGGGATGCCCCGGTAGGCATCCCACCTTTCTTCTTCAACAACTATCGGTTAGTATCGGTTGAACCTAAGTTTTTGCTTCTTCAGATGAGTTGTGCTATCCTTGCAATGTCATTTTATTTTGTTTTTCTTGCTGCTTGAATACAATACCAAGATCTGAAATTCTTAAATGAGAGAGAGTCTTCACATAGTTGCATAATTATTTAGCTACTCATTGATCTTCACGTATATCTTTTTGGAGTAGTTTGTCCTACTTGTGTGCTTCACTTATATCCTATGAGTAAATGGTTGAATGAGTTGAATGTCATAAATCTGAAATTATATTTGTCTCTTTTGCTTATCCCATGGGGAGTAATGACTTTACATCTAAGAAGTAGAGCTTGTAAATTTATTGACGGTTAGCAAGCATTGTATTGGTCATTTGAACAATTCATGAAAGAATATTGAAGGAAGAGAGATTTCACATATAAATATATTATCATAGACATCTTTTATAATTGTGAGCACTCATTAAATATGACATGCTAAATAGTTAATGTTGGACAAGGAAGACAACGTAATGGGTTATGTTTTCTCGCATCTCAGTTAAAGTATATTGTCATGGATCATTCAAACATGTTGAGCTTGCCTTTCCCCCTCATGCTAGCCAAAATTCCTAGCACCAAGTAGATATACTACTTGTGCTTCCAAATATTCTTAAACCCAGTTTTTGCCATGAGAGTCCACCATACCTACCTATGGATTGAGTAAGATCCTTCAAGTAAGTTGTCATCGGTGCAAGCAATAAAAATTGCTCTCTAAATATGCATGACTTATTAGTGTGGAGAAAATAAGCTTTGTACGAACTTGTTATGGAAGCAATAAAAGCGACGGACTTCATAATAAAGGTCCATATACAAGGGGCAATATAAAGTGACATTCTTTCGCATTAAGATTTTGTGTATCCAACCCTAAAAGCGCATGACAACCTCTGCTTCCCTCTGCGAAGGGCCTATCTTTTACTTTATGCAAGAGTCAAGGTGATCTTCACCTTTCCCTTTTTCATTTTATCCTTTGGCAACCACTTTGTGTTAGGGTGATCCTGATATATATATATATATATATATATATATATATATATATATATATATATATATATATATATCCAATTGGATGTACGTTAGCATGAACTATTATTGTTGACATCATCCAAAGGTGAATACGTTTGGAGGCAACATTATAAGCCCCAATCTTTCTCTGTGTCTGATTAAAACTTCATAACCACAAGTATTGCGTGAGTGTTAGCAATTGTAGAAGACTATATGATAATTGAGTATGTGGAGTTTGCTATTCCATAAAATAAGATGAATTGCAATTGTTTTGGTGACTAAGAATGAAGTTTGCTAGTTTTCAAGAATGTTTATGGTCTATGCCTTGACATGTGAATTGCTTGTTACTTTATTGTGAGAAGTTTTATGAGATGAACTACTGTTATGACATATTATCATGCTAGAAAAGGTAATTGAAATTATCATTGATCAAACTTGTGCACCTCTAGCATTCACACTTCATAAATTCTTTCTTTTATCATTTACCTACTCGAGGACGAGTAGGAATTAAGCTTGGGGGTGTTGATACGTCTCCAACGTATCTATAATTTATGAAGCATTCATGCTATATTATTATCTGTTTTGAATGATTATGGGCTTTATTATACACTTTTATATTACTTTTGGGACTAACCTATTAACCGGAGGCCCAGCCCATATTGCTGTTTTATTGCCTATTCCAGTATTTCTAAGAAAAGGGATATCAAACAGAGTCCAAACGAAATGAAACCTTCGGCAGCGCTATTTTTGGGAAGAATAGGATCCTGGAGACTTGGAATGCACGTCAGAAGATCCTTGAGGAGCCCAGGAGATAGGGGCCCCCCCTACTGGGCGCGCCCCCCTGTATCGTGGACCCCTCGAGGACACCCCCCTGACCGACTTCTTTTGCCTATATATTCCCCTGTACCCTAAAAACATCGAATATCAAGATAGATCGGGAATTCCGCTGCCGCAAGCCTCTGTAGCCACCAAAATCCTCTCGGGAGCCCTTCCCGGCACCCTTCCAGAGGGGGGATCCTTCACCGGTGGCCATCTTCATCATCCCGACGCTCTCCATGACGAGGATGGAGTAGTTCACCCTCGGGGCTGAGGGTATGTACCAGTAGCTATGTGTTTGATCTCTCTCTCTCTCTCGTGTTCTCGCTCGTGTTCCCTCTATGGCACGATCTTGATGTATCCCGAGCTTTGCTATTGTAGTTGGATCTTATGATGTTTCTCCCCCTCTACTCTCTTGTGATGAATTGAGTTTCCCCTTTGAAGTTATCTTATCGGATTGAGTCTTTTATGAGAACACTTGATGTATGTCTTGCGGTGCTTATCTGTGGTGACAATGGGATATCATGTGCCTCTTGATGTATGTTTTGGTGACCAACTTGCGGGTTCCACCCATGAACCTATGCATAGGGGTTGGCACACGTTCTTGACTCTCCGGTAGAAACTTTTGGGCACTCTTTGAAGTACTTTGTGTTGGTTGGATAAATCTGAGATTGTGTGATGCATATCGTATAATCATGCCCACAGATACTTGAGGTGACAATGGAGTATCTAGGTGACATTAGGGTTTTGGTTGATTTGTGTCTTAAGGTGTTATTCTAGTACGAACTCTTTAATAGATCGATCCGAAAGAATAACTTTGAGGTGGTTTCGTACCCTAGCATAATCTCTACATTTGTTCTCCGCTATTAGTGGCTTTGGAGTGACTCTTTGTTGCATGTTGAGGGCTTGTTATATGATCTATCTATGTTATTATTGTTGAGAGAACTTGCACTAGCGAAAGTATGAACCCTAGGCCCTGTTTCCTATCATTGCAATACCGTTTACGCTCACTTTTACCATTAGTTACCTTGCTGTTTTTATTGTTTCAGATTACAATTACCTTTATCTACTATCTATTTTGCACTTGTATCACCATCTCTTCGCCAAACTAGTGCACCTATACAATTTACCATTGTATTGGGTGTGTTGGGGACACAAGAGACTCTTTGTTATTTGGTTGCAGGGTTGTTTGAGAGAGACCATCTTCATCCTACGCCTCCTATGGATTGATAAACCTTAGGTCATCCACTTGAGGGAAAATTACTACTGTTCTATAAACCTGTGCACTTGCAGGCCCAACAACGTCTACAAGAAGAAGGTTGTGTAGTAGACATCATATATCTGGAAAGTGTCGCTTCGAACAAACCGGAGGGAATCTTTGTAATAGTTAGGGTTAGGGTACTTATGTGTTTTGGCATTTGAAACGCGAAGAAATTTTATGTGCAAAAACTGGATGCACTTCGTCTACAAATTAGTTCGTGAAATAATTCAAATTTAAACTATTCAAATTTGAAAACTACTCACACTAACAGAAAGTTTGTAATTTTTTGTACCTAAAGAAAAAATATTCAGAAATAAATAAATGAAAATAAATAAAGTAGAAAAGAAAAAAAAATCAGACAAAAACTAAATAAAAAAGCCCACCTGCTGGGCCACAGCGGCCTGCATACGACTAGTAACCCAACCACTAGTTGGGCCAGGATGCAGGACCGCAAGGCCTAGTAGGCCCACAGGGGCAGAGAGCGGAGTTAGGCCCAGAAGCCTGCTATAGAGAGGAGTTCAAGAGAGCAGCCGCGCTGGGGCTTTTAAACAGGTGTGGGCGCCCCTCGACTAGCGAGGTGGGACTAAACTTGCTCGCACCGCACCTGCGCCAGCGCACCCCCTTTAGTACCGGGTGGTGGCTACAACCGGTACCAAAGCCCCCCCCCCCTTTAGTACCGGTTGTAGCCACCACCCTGTACTAAAGGGGCTGAGCTTCCCGCCACTTCACCTGGCCAAAACAGACCTTTAGTACTGGTTAGTGGCTCCAACCGGTACTAAAGGTAGGTTCTATATAAAAAAACACTTCAAAAAAATTCGTCAGTTCGTTCTCCCTCTGCTTCTTCTCCTCTGCCCCGTCGCCGCCGCCCCTCGTCGCCTCCCCCGTTGTCGTCCGTCGCTGTTCGTCATCATCGTTGTCCCCGTCGTCGTCGCTGCCGTCCCCTCTGCCTCGCCGTCCTGTCGCCTCACCGTCGCCCGTGCTGTGAGCCCCTCTCCCCGGCCCCTCTCCTCCCTCCAATGGAAGCCGCCTCGCCACCGGCGCCGTAGGGTGCACACGCGCACGCGCGCACGCACACACACACACGATTCTGTTTTTAGTTTTTAGTTTTTTCTATTTTTTCTGTTTTTTATACAAATGTTTTAGATGAATTAATTAATTAGATTAGATTAATGTCAAATAGTATATAGAAATGTTAGAAATGTTATAGAAATGATAGAAATATTAGTTTTAGCTAGATGAATTAGATTAATTTCAAATTGTTATAGAAATGTTAGAAATGTTATAGAAATGTTAGCTTTTAGTTTCTTATAATTTTAGTTATAGAAATTTAGAATTTGCATATAAGAAACCACAATCCAATCATTTAAAAATTGTTACTTTTGCGGCGTATAGTATTTGTTCTCAACGATGCCCGGCCGCATCCTCGCCGTCGACCCGTTCGCAACAACGTCCTTCTTCAGAGGACCCATGTCCGGGATTGGGCTCCGCCGGGCTGGCACTAGGAGGTGCTACCTCCAGGGGCTCGCCGCTTGGTGAGGAACTCGGGTCCCGTCGTCGACCCTGACCTCCTTTGGTGGCGTTCCCGTGGGCCACTTTCGGTTCAGAGGGAGCCGGCCCCGCCGGAGGTGGTGCATCGCCGTGTCAGGGAGGAGGACGATCATGTCCGTCGCTACATGGCTGCTATGGATGTCAGGTTCTCCAATACCTGGCAGAATCTTTGGGGAGATCACCGGAGCTATGATCCTGTGATGGTTCCTTCTCTTTGGGTGTCCACCGCCCGTGCCTCAGGAACCGCGAGTGGCCTAGGTTATTCTGTAGTATTCGATCTTTATTAGCTAGCTAGCTAGTGATGTATCCGATATATAATATTCGAGACGATGTATTCAAGATTATATATTATTCGAGATGATGCATATTATGTACTATGATTCAGGATTTCCTTATTGATTGCATGCATGCATTGTAATTTGAATACTAAATTGTTTTATATTTCTTCTGGATTAGTTAAATAAAAGCTATGGCGGACAATACCGGCAGAGAGGAAGAAGAGGCCCTATTCGAGATCATACGCTCCCCTCGCGGGCCAGATGATCGAAATGAAGAAGATGACGGCTCGCAATATTTGAACAATACCGGGGAGGGTGATCATGAGCTGATATTCGATCACGACGACAGAGCAGATGAAGTCATGGATGACGACTATGATATCGATTATGATGGCGAAGAAAATGTTGATCTTGAAATTGGCGAAGCAAATGTTGATCTTGAAATAACAGAGACCGGCGAGGTATATTTATATAAGCAGGCATCTGGTGATCTCACGTGTTTTAAATGATTTGAAGATATATTAACAAATCAATCTTTCTTCTTTCAGCCCTCCGGATCGAGCAAATCTTATACATGCAGAAAGACAGGCCCGGGCAAAAAGTTGAAGGACGGTGTAAAGTACAACATCGAGGCCATCAAAACTAATGGCGAACCAATAGCGCCTAAGAACATTGCAAACAAGTTCGTTCGTCAGTGCGGAGTTCTTGTGAAGGACAAACTCCTGATCTCCCTTCAAGAATGGAAAGAGCCATCAAAGCCCCGTCCTGATCTTACTTTTGTTGACGACAGAGCAAAAACTATGCTTTGGGAAAACCTCATGGAACATTTCACCCTACCAGATCATTTCACAGCTGCAGATGTGGAGAAAGTCAAGGACGCTGCTCTTAGGAAGATGGCAATTGCATTCAACAACCACAAGAAAAATGTATGGAATAACTACGTCAAAGCAGGAAAGAAGACTCCAGAATTCAAGGGAACACTGGAGAACCAAAGAGAACACTGCCCGCTTTCATGAAATTCAAGGAACCAGAATTATCTAAGGAACGGTCCAGAAAAAACAAGGCCAATGCTGCAAAAAGGAGCAATTTCATAGGCTGGGGCTAGGTGGCTACGCGGTGGCAATGCCTAAGTGGGATAAGTCTGAGCAAGAGATGTTGGCTGCACAGGTCACTCCAGTTACATTGAACTGGCCCCCCAGGTGCAGAACTTGGTTCTATGCGCATGGGGGGCGTTGGAACCGAAGACGGGCCTGGTTTCGAAGAAGGCATGTCTTAAAGGAGCCAATGTTAAGTTAGTTCAAGCAATACAAGAAGCTCGAGAGGGGGTGTTCACGCCCAACAGAGAGAACGACGAGCTTGCGCATGCCCTGGGAAATCCTGAACACCCGGGAAGAACACGAGGCAAGGGCGTTATTCCGTGGTATGAGGGCTTTTCTGACTGGAACGCCGACTACAGAAGTCGTGCGAGAAGGAGGATGGAGGAAGATGGAGGACGAGCAGAGGAAGCAGGAAGCAGAACGCCTTCAAGGCCTAGAATCAGCGCACGCGGACTTGGCACTCAAATTGCAGCGGCAGCAGCAGCAGATCGACTCGCTTAGCCAAGAAAGGGGTCTCAGCAGCGGCAGCAGCTAGCGGATGATCCAGCATTGGATAGCACCGTCCCATCCTTGCCGAGAAGCAGCGTGGGTTCCGCCCCGGGCGACGCACTGCTGGATAGATACCCTATGGATGACATCATGGAGAACACTAATTGTGAGCTACACTTAAAAATAAAGAACATATCCATGAAGGCAGTGGACGTTGTTGCTTATACAAATCCCCCCGGAGCAACCTACCATTGCAAAGTGATTCCAGCCGGTTATGCTCGTGTCGTGGTTGATGAGGTGGTGGACCAATATTCGGGGCTAGCACTTGACATTCCTGGAGGTGACGAGGAGCACACACTGGGAGAGGCCATACATCGTACATCCTATGGATAAAGGATTGCATAATCTTTTGAAGGCCACCGACACTGCATCAGCTAGAGCTTGACATCCCAGGAGGTGACGAGGAGCAGACGACTGCCGCTCCTCCTAGTCCAGCACAACTTTAGGCCACTCCTCCTGCTTCAACTCAGCCAACGCGTGAGGACACTACTCCTTCTTCAACTCAGCCAACGCGTGAGGCCACTCCTCCTCCTCCGAGTCCACCAACGCGTGCCACTCCTCCTCCAAGTCCCACACCGCTCAGCTGTCTCCGCCGCCTCAGCATGTTGGGGAATGTACCAATAATTCAAAATTCTCTACGCATCACCAAGATCAATCTATGAAGATTCTAGCAACAAGAGAGGGAGAGGATGAGCATCTTCATACCTTTGAAGATCGCTAAGCGGAAGCGTCACTAGAACGCAGATGAGGGAGTCGTACTCGCGGCGATTCAAATCACGGAAGATCCGATCTAACGCCGAACGAACAGTGCCTCCACGTTCAACACACGTATAGCCCGGGGACGTCTCCTCCTTCTTGATCCAGCAAGGGGAGAGGAGAAGTTGAGGGAGAGCTCCGGCAGCACGACGGCGTGGTGGTGGAGCTTGCAGTTCTCCGGCAGGGCTTCGCCAAGCACTACTGAGGAGGAGGTGGAGTTGGAGAGGAGGAGGGCTGCGCCAGGGGCAAGGGGTAAAGCTCCTATGCGCCCCCCACTATATATAGGGGTGGAGGGGCTGTTTTTTTGCCCTCCAAGTCCATTGGGGCATTGGCAAAGGTGGGAGGAAAGAAATCCCATCATTTCCCTTCCCCACCGGTTGTTATCCCCCTCTTTTAGGGATCTTGATCTTATCCCTTCGGGATATGATCTTATTCCTTCTAAGGGGGGATCTTGGTGCGCCTTAACCAAAGGTGTGGGGCCTTGCCCCCACTACCCACGTTCATATGGGTCCCTCCATGCAGGTGGGCCCCACTCCGGAACCTTCTAGAACCTTCCCGGTACAATACCGAAAAATCCGAACATTTTCCGGTGGCCAAAATAGGATTTTCCATATATAAATCTTTACCTCCAGACCATTTCGGAACTCCTCGTGACGTCCAGGATCTCATCTGGGACTCCGAACAACATTCGGTAACTGCACACTAATTCCCATAACAACTCTAGCGTCACCGAACCTTAAGTGTGTAGACCCTACGGGTTCGGGAATCATGCAGACATGACCGAGACAGCTCTCTGGCCAATAACAAACAGCGGGATCTAGATACCCATGTTGGCTCTCACATGTTCCACGATGATCTCATCGGATGAACCATGATGTCGGGGATTCAATCAATCCCGTATACAATTCCCTTTGCCAATCGGCATGTTACTTGCCCGAGATTCGATCATTGGTATCCCAATACCTCGTTCAATCTCATTACCGGCAAGTCACTTTACTCATTCCGTAATGCATGATCCCGTGACTAACTACTTAGTCACATTGAGCTCATTATGATGATGCACCACCGAGTGGGCCCAGAGATACCTCTCCGTCATACAGAGTGATAAATCCCAGTCTCGATTCGTGCCAACCCAACAGACACTTTCAGAGATACCTGTAGTGCACCTTTGTAGCCACCCAGTTACGTTGTGACGTTTGGTACACCCAAAGCATTCCTACGGTATCTGGGAGTTGCACAATCTCATGGTCTAAGGAAATGATACTTGACATTAGAAAAGCTTTTAGCAAACGAACTACACGATCTTGTGCTATTCTTAGGATTGGGTCTTGTCCATCACATCATTCTCCTAATGATGTGATCCTGTCTCAATGACATCTAAAGTCCATGGTCAGGAAACCATAACCATCTATTGATCAACGAGCTAGTCAACTAGATGCTCACTAGGGACATGTTGTGGTCTATGTATTCACACATGTATTATGGTTTCCAGTTAATACAATTATAGCATGAACAATAGACAATTATCATGAATAAGGAAATAAAATAGTAACCATTTTATTATTGCCTCTAGGGCATATTTCCAACACAGCAATCGCGGAAGAGAGCCGCCGCAGCTATGGTGCATAGTGCTACAAGTCGAGGTAGTACAGGAGGTACAGGCGGAGGCAAGCGATTTCAATATGGTCCAAACCTCGCACCTGTTCCGCAGAGGCCTTATGACATGACCAAGGAGCAAAACAAAGCCATAGTGAAGGCCCAAGTGGATGCCCATTTTGGACCAAAACCGCCACCGCCGCCAAGGGAGAAAGTGCCCGCGGAGAAGATTAACCACTTTATTCGTATGGCTAGACCACCAGCTCCCAAGCCTGTTGACTCAGACTATGAGCGCCAAATCAGGAAGGCACATCAAGCACGACTAAAGGAGTCGAGCTCAAGTTCGAGCTGAGCAGCTGGTCAAAAATGCGGGAAAACCGTTCCCCAGCTAGGAGAATA
>NC_041381.1:676316483-676336161 GCF_002162155.2 Triticum dicoccoides | reverse complement strand
GCGCTTGTTGTACCAACACATGAGAGTACCGGCGCCGGTCAGCTGGTAATAACCGACGAGCATAGAGGGCAGGCTGAAATGCTCGGTATCACTGTTGGACAACTCCTCGAGATTGAGCCCATGCCTCTGCTTAGAAAGGAGGACATCAAATGGAAATATGTCCGCGGCCAACCTTTGGTCAAGCCTGAGGAGGTCAAGAACCTCCCAATGAGAATGTATGCATTGCATGATTGGTACATGAAAATTACCAAGAGTACCAATCGAGAGTCCCTCATGGTGAAAGCTAAGGAAGAGTATTACTTCCATAAGCTAGCTCTGTCCATTGAGTATTCAGAACTATTTCAGTTATTCAATCAAGATGCACTCGACAAATCTCTCGTCAGATGCTATTGTCTGTAAGTGATCCCTTTCTGTAATTTAAGTATCAAGCTAGCTATAGTGCTCATTGATCGATCATTAATTACCTGTAATTATCCTCACTATATTCTTTTTTGTGATATTATGCAGGATGAAGATGTATGAAATGAAAAAAGTTGGACGCTATGGCATTGGGTTCATTGACCCAAATACCATTAATGAAGAAACATGGACATATCCATGGTATAAAGCAGAAGCAGAGAAAAACATGCTAGAGTTCTTGAAGCGCCTCAATACCGATGAACATGTACTACTTCCTTACAACTTCCTATGAGTCACACTGTCTTGTACTACAAATTATGTTTTTACTTACTAGCTAGATAGATGTTAATAATTATTACTACCAATGATGAGTGTTATGCACATGCCCCCTTAATTAAGACATGCAAACGTGTGTGTGCATGCAGTTACCATTGGATCTTGTTAATCATTAAAGTTGACGAAGGAACAGTTGAAGTACTGGACTCACTACTTAAGAAAAAACACACCTACTCTACCATGAAGGGGATAGTCGATAGGTAATTTCAATCATTATTAACTATATGTCGGCCTCTTTAGTTCGTCATTTTCTGATATCAACTATTTAATAACTCGTTTATTCATTTTCTTTGTCGGCGGGCAGGGCTTAGGAAAAGTTCAGAAATTCTAAAGAGGTTCTAGGCGAATGGAAAGAAAAGTTGTATTGGTTTCGACCCAAAGTATAATTAATTAAGCTAGTCATCAACCTGTGCAACTGCATGGGCTAGCAACTTTGGAAGGTGACTTCGGTGAACCCGCTGAACAACATTTGTTATGCATAAAAACTTGCATGAATAAAATATACTCGAAGAAGCACAACCTTCATGATAAATAAATTTCCTTCTAATTCATGACTGAAAAGAATATCCCATCGCAGAGAACATCCGGATCCTCATACACTGCCATATGATGCAAACATGGTACCTTTCTTGCAATGCCTTTAGAGCATAAATGAGAACATCAAAATGCCAAAACATATCAGGAATTAAGAGATGAAGACGAGTGTTCTACCATCATGTAATCAAGGATGCACTTGTAGGTTCACACATCAAAAAGAGAATTTAGTGTATTCATATATATCCCCGCCAATAGGCATAAAAGTGTTCGGAAAAACCTTCTTTGAAAGTTTTAGGGTGCAAATAGTAGGTTTAATTAAGTAAGTGCAATGGTGTGCGCATGTAACTCTTATTATGTAATAGCTCCTAACATTTAATGTTTTTTGAACTATTTGACATGGCATATAAAAAAACCCAGATTTTTTCCGATCATGGCTATATATTTAACATTTCCTGGTAGATATGGCAGTGAGGTTTTAGTAATGCAGCCCATGCAAAACTAAACCTCTCTATGTGAAGTACTTGAGTTGTACACATTTCTATTTACACCCGCTTTGTTGTAATATAAAAAGGTATTTAGATGACGACATTTCTTACGAATATTCATTTTTCGGAAGTCTTATCAATTATTAGGAGGCTATGGATTTTAGAGCAGTGGCCTGTAGGAAATATGGTACATATTTTCACGTATCATATGTCAAGTTCTCTTTTATGTGTTTCATATAATTAATAGTAGTGAATTACGGAGATTGATAATGGTCTACACATTCTTAAGTAAATCTAAATGCACTTCATGCCGAAGAAATAACATTAAGCATCCAATCATTTGTACAACTTAAGATCTTCAAAGAGCGATAAATATCGGAAAAGTGAAGGCTCAAAGAACCGAAAAAAGAGTACACTACATTATTTCCATATAAAGTAACAGAAAGGATGTAATGATCTATTTAAAGTCCATTGCTCGGGCAAACTTCTCGATTTAGACAGAAAGGAAGTCAAAGTGAAGATGCAATGGGTGGTTAGTCTGGTTTGAGAAGAAGTATGAACAGAAACAAAGACAATTATATATTAGGATAAACATTATTGTGTAATTTTTTAGCATAACTTTTTTGTAACTGGTAGAACTATTTCCCATGGCGGGTAGTACCTGTGACGGGGATGAAACATTATTCCTTATTCAATAGTAATTAATTGCCCTGGAGATGAGCTAGCTATCAAGCGATCACGCCTCACTTAACAGCTGCAATGTTTACACAAAGATGTAAATTAGAATTGTTTTCATACCGTAATGATAACAGTAAATCTATTTATTATTAGAAAC
Organism: Triticum dicoccoides; assembly: GCF_002162155.2. Classification (NCBI taxonomy): domain Eukaryota; kingdom Viridiplantae; phylum Streptophyta; class Magnoliopsida; order Poales; family Poaceae; genus Triticum; species Triticum dicoccoides. Next base: position 676,333,569 of record NC_041381.1, on the reverse strand, counting down.
TAAGGAAACTTACAAATGCCTTGTGCCACAAAAACTTAGCTTACTGCCATGTGCCAGGTAATAGACAAAGGACGGAAAGTTAACTCATCTCTACTTGAAACTTGAATGAAATATTAGCAGGAAGCATTTCAAAGGGAATTAAGAAAAAAAGGAAGGACAATAAGTAGATTCTCTAGAATGAAGAATCAATATATTAAAACATGAATAATCTGTGCTTCCGCGTTGTGAAAATAAACTTATGCATTCTGATGCTTACAATTAAAAAGTAGTCATGTTCTCTCAAAAAAATAGACACGTTGCACCTGTTGTAATTATCAATGCGCCATTGCGTTGGCCGAAACCTTCCTGCAAGAAGACACTAATTTGTAAAATCGTTTTAAGGAATTGAGAACCGGTGCCATCTTTTTGTGGACCAAAAGTAATATAAAAAAGAACATACGAAAATCTTAGACGTAGGGAGTCGTGGTTCTAAGGCTGACAGTAGAAAGGGGGTAGGTATGGAGAGGTAAGATCTCAGCTATGGTGAAGGTGTACACATGAGATTTACGAGTTCAGACCCTTCTTGGAGGAAGTAATAGCCCTACGTCTCGGTGCCCGGAGGCGGTCGACTGGATTATATGTGTGTGATATTATAGGGGGTGCGAACCCTTGTCCCAGAGGAGGGGGGTGGCTTATATAGAGTGCGCCAGGACCCCAGCTCCCCTCCGTTACAGAGGGTTCAATGTTCATAAAAGAGGGACGTTACTGATAACGTCTGCTTTAAGTGTCATCAATGCCTATAAAGACTCCAGAGTGAATGTCCGACCGTTGTAGTTCCGTCTGGCTCTTGGTCTTCATAGGTCAAGTGGTTTATTGTATGGTTGAGTGATCTTCATAAAATTGGGGTACCCGAGTGATATGGTTGGTCGAGTGAAGCAACACTCGACGTCTTCCTTGGGTACTTCCAGTTATCTCTTGAGCTTCTTTGCTTCTAGGGTAATGACCTTGGGTGGGGCTCCTAGGTCAGGCCTGTGACCCTACCCTATGTCTATATCCTCATCACTAGCCCCCGAATGGATTAAGGACCAAGTGGAAAAGAAGATCGCAGTGGACTTCGCTTCAGCCTTTGTGCTTCGTGAGTGCTTGCATCGAACGGACGGCTTGTGTCCAAACTTTTAGCTTCATTTCAGTTGCCTCGATCGATTCTGAAGTTGTCGAGTGAATTAACGACATCATCCTCGATCATTGTCTTCTGTTGCGAAATCTCCGGCGCGATTGGTTATTGCATATCCCGGATTCGGCGGGATTCGAAATTTTGGGGAAGCGCGCGGGATGGAGGGTGTCGTGGTAATCGGGTTGGATAAGCAGGGATGCCTCAATCCCCGCGCCACCTTTTTCGCCATGTATCGGGCGCGTGACTGTAGTGGAGATTTGACAGGATCGCCTGGGCCCGCGTGTCAGCCACTCGGAAGTTGCCCTTTAAAAGGCGGTGAGGCTGAGGCGTTGCGTCGTGCGCTCCCATTCTCCCCCTTTCTCCTCCGCTTCTCTTCCACGCGCAGCTCCACCGCTCTCGCGCCGTCGCTCCGCTGCAATGGTGAAGGACAAGACCACCGTGCTGGAACGTGCGAAGAAGGCGACGGGGGCACCGAAGAGCAACAAGACCCAGCGTGGGTCGTCGTCGCGGTCGGCGCTGCCGACGGGATGGATCTAGGGCGACTGGATTCGATCCACACTCCGGCAAGAAGATCTGGATGAGCTGGCCGAGCTTGGGTTGGTCGCCGACGGTGCTGCGAGGCTGTCGGAGGGGGAGACGGAGCCGCAGCCGCGACCGGGTGAGTGTGTCCTGCTTGCCACCCACGTCGACCGTGGTTTTTCGCTTCCTCTGCATCCCTTTTTCCGGGGTTTTCTGAACTTCTTCGGAGCCCAACTCCATCACTTTTCTCCAACACCATCATCTATCTCGCGGCATTTGTGTCTATGTGTGAAAATTTCCTTGGTTGTCGACCACACTGGGGTCTCTTCAAACACATCTTCACTGTCCGTTCTGAGTCGGTCAAGAAGGCCAACTCGGGTGACGAGAAAACGCACGTCATTCAAATGTGTGGTGGTTTGGGGATCCAGAAGAGGAAGAGGAGCTATTTTCCATCCATGACCCTTCCCGAGTCGATCAGGGGCTGGCAGTCGACCTGGTTCTATTGCCAGGACGTCCCTACCCCGGGTCAGTCGACTAGACTTCCCCTTTCTCCTTCGATCGCGTTCAAACTCCTTCCTCGCTGAAAGTGACTGTCGCAGAGAGGATGGAGACGGACATGCTGGTCAAGAGGGTGGTCCAGCTGATCAATTAGGGTTTAACTGGGATGGAACTACTGGAGGTGTTTCTCAGTCGGCGCATCCAGCCGCTTCAGGCTCGGGACCATCCTATGTGGATGTACTCCGATGCCAACGACACCGCTCGGGTTCATACGGAGGAAATCCCGGCCAAGACGGTGGCTGGATGGCTGAAGAGCATCACGGGCAACAAGGACAACCCAGGGGGGCCAGGAGGGTCGCTCCCTTCAGTGACAGCAATCCACCCGACAAGGTTTGAACTTCTGCCTCCGACTGATTTCTTGTGTATCTTGCATCTGTCTCTGGCACCGACTGGAATCCACTCGACTTCTTGTTTCTGCAGGTTTATACCAAGATGTACTCCATGCCCAACGGCGAGCAGACCCGGGAGCAGGACCAGAAAGGGGAGGACAGCACAAACGAAAGCGGTGAGTATCAATCGTCAGACGGTGACGACGAGGAGGAGAGCGACGAAGCCGCCGCCGACGTGGAGGTCGACTCACCGCCCCGCCTGGAGCGTCGATCCAAACAGCATCATGATCCAGCAGGTGAGCGGGGCAAGGCCGTGGCTTCCAGTACCAAGACGCAGAAGCGGGCTCGGAGTTGACTCCTGAGCCGACTGAAAAGATGGCTAAGCAGCCTAAGGTCGTGCCCCCGAAGGCTCAGAAGACTCTGCCGAGGATCAAGATGGATGTTCCAGTCGCCTCTGGGTGAGAAATTTATCTCTCTGCGTTCCTTTCTTCCGATTGGCATTTCTGTTGGTTACCGAGTGGATCTTGTATCTTTCCATCCCCACTTTTGTTGCGACTGATATGGACATTGACAAGGCCCCAGGAGATGAGCAAACCGACAAAATGGCCACCTCCCGAGCTAGTGAGTCTGTTTGATTAAAACTTGTTCTGTCGACTGAGATTGTCGGTCGGCTAAATTTCTGATTCTTTTTCCTTTTTGCTGCAGTACCACGAGATGTTGTCGTGCTTCCTGATGATGAAGAAGAAGAAGCGCCCTTGAGGGAGAGGAGGAGGAGAGGCAAGGGCTCGAGCGGGAGAGTGCTTGAGGTTCAAGCCCCTCAATCGACTCCGGAGCTTGAGACGCTGGTCGAGCGGTCTAGAGATCTGGTTCGGACTAGCGTCACATTCGTCGACCCGCTGACGACTGATCGCCCATCGGGGTCGACTGCTCTGACTCCTGCTGCCCTAGTGCAACTCCATGCATCCGACCCAGTGGGTGCTTCGGCCGCCCTGGCGCCCTCGCTTTTTGCTGTTTACCAAATGCCGGATGACGCGCCGAGTGCTGCCAGTGAGGCTCTTCATCAAGTGAATCTTGTTATGGATCAAGTGAAGGTGATGCACGAGGCCAGTCAGGTAGCCTACAACGCCAGCACCGCTCTACAGACCAACGTCAAGGTCAGTTAACTCCCGACTGAACTTTTTGAATCACAAAAACTGTCGTTGTTGCTTTTTTGCCCATATGTGCATCTACTATCATGGGTCTGTGGGTCTGTTCCGCATCCGATCACCCACTGGGTGTGTGCCTGTGTTTAGAGTTTAGGGAATTCTCCACTTCACCTCGTGTTGGGTCTTAGTAATCTGTCCGGACCTGTGGGGGCACGCCGAGTGCATGCACTGGGTGTAGACCCCGAGACCACGGTCGACTGCTAGCAGTCGACTGAGGTCTTAGAACCTTCTCTCTTTTTTACTCAAGCTAGGCAGACTATGTAGAGTGTCGATCCGAACCAGTGGGGGCATGCTAAGTGCACCCACTGGATGTAGTTTCTACGTCTTGAGCTTGCGTTGGTTTTCCTCGAAGAGGAGAGGGTGATGCAGCAATAGTAGCGTAAGTATTTCCCTCAGTTTTTGAGAACCAAGGTATCAATCCAGTAGGAGGCTCCTCAACAAGTCCCACGAACCTACACAAACAAATAAAGAACTCGCAACCAACGCGACAAAGGGGTTGTCAATCCCTTCACGGCCACTTGCAAAAGTGAGATCTGATAGAGATAGTATGATAAGATAAATATATTTTTGGTATTTTATAATATAGATGCAAAAAATAAAGATGCAAATAAAAGTAGATTGGAAGCAAATATGATAAGAGATAGACCCGGGGGGCATAGGTTTCACTAGAGGCTTCTCTCAAGATAGCATAGGTATTACGGTGGGTGAACAAATTACAGTCGAGCAATTGATAGAAAAGTGAATAATTATGACGTTATCTAGGCATGATCATGTATATAGGCATCACGTCTATAACAAGTAGACCGACTCCTGCATGCATCTACTACTATTACTCCACACATCGACCGACTCCTGCCTGCATCTAGAGTATTAAGTTCACAAAGAACAGAGTAACGCATTAAGCAAGATGACATGATGTAGAGGGATAAACTCAAGCAATATGATATAAACCCCATCTTGTTATCCTCGATGGCAACAATATAATACATGCCTTGCAACCCTTTCTGTCACTGGGTAAGGACACCGCAAGATTGAACCCAAAGCTAAGCACTTCTCCCATGGCAAGAAAGATCAAACTAGTAGGCCAAACCAAACTGATAATTCGAAGAGACTTGCAAAGATAACTCAATCATACATAAAAGAATTCATAGAAGATTCAAATATTATTCATAGATAAACTTGATCATAAACCCACAATTCATCGGATCTCGACAAACACACTGCAAAAAGAGATTACATCGAATAGATCTCCACAAGAGAGGGGGAGAACATTGTATTGAGATCCAAAAAGAGAGAAGAAGCCATCTAGCTAATAACTATGGACCCGTAGGTGTGTGCTAAACTACTCACAACTCATCGGAGAGGCAAGGATGTTGATGTAGAAGCCCTCCATGGTCGATTCCCCCTCCGGCAGAGTGTCGGCGAAGGCTCCAAGATGAGATCTCGCGGATATAGAAGGTTACAGTGGTGGAAATTGTGTTTCGTCCTGTCCTGGATGTTTTCGGGGTACGTAGGCTTATATAGGAGGAATAAGTACGTCGGTGGCCGCCCGAGGGGCCCACGAGACAGGGGGCGCGCCCTACAGGGGGGCGCACCCTCCTATCTCGTGGGAGCCTCGGCTGCTTCTTGACTTGCACTCCAAGTCCTCTGGATCACGTTCGTTCCAAAAATCACGCTCCTGAAGGTTTCATTCCGTTTGGACTCCGTTTGATATTCCTTTTCTTCGAAATACTGAAATAGGCAAAAAAGCAGCAATACGGGCTGGGCCTCCGGTTAGTAGGTTAGTCCCAAAAATGATATAAATGTGTAAAATAAAGCCCATAAACATCCAAAAGGGGTAATATAATAGCATGGAACAATCAAAAATTATAGATACGTTGGAGACGTATCAAGCATCCCCAAGCTTAATTCCTGCTCGTCCTCGAGTAGGTAAATGATAAAAAAGAAATTTTTGATGTGGAATGCTACCTAGCATAATTCTCAATGTAATTTTCTTTAATGTGGCATAAATGTTCCTTTCCAAATGATTCAAGATAAAAGCTTATAAAACATAAAAATAATAATGCTTCAAAGCATACTAACAAATAATCATGTCCTATCAAAATAACATAGCCAAAGAAAGCTTATCCCTACAAAATCATATAGTTAGGCCATGCTTCATTTCCATTACACAAAATACTCCCATTATGTACAACCCCGATGACGAGCCGAGCAATTGGTTCATACTTTTTAACGCGCTTCAGCTTTTCAACTCTTACGCAATACATGAGCGCAAGCCATGGACATAGCACTATGGTGGTATAATATGGTGGTTGTGAGGACAAAAAGTGGGAGAAGATAGTCTCACATCAACTAGGCGTATCAACGGGCTATGGAGATGCCCATCAATAGATATCAATGTGAGTGAGTAGGGATTGCCATGCAACGGATGCACTAGAGCTATAAATATATGAAAGCTCAACAAAAGAAACTAAGTGGGTGTGCATCCAACTTGCTTGCTCACGAAGACCTAGGGCATTTTGAGGAAGCCCATCATTGGAATATACAAGCCAAGTTCTATAATGAAAAATTCCCACTAGTATATGAAAGTGACAACATATGAGACTCTCTATTATGAAGATCATGGTGCTATTTTGAAGCACAAGTGTGGAAAAAGAGATAGTAGCAATTGTCCCTTCTCTCTTTTTCTCTCTATTTTTTTTTCTCCCTTTTTTTCTTTCCCCTTTTTTTTCTTTTTTTTTCTTTTTTTTCTTTCTCTTTTTTTTCTTTTGTGCACTTCTTTGGCCTCTTTTATTTTATAAAGTCCGAAGTCCCATCCCGACTTGTGGGGGATAGTCTTCATCGTCCTTTCCTCACTGGGACAATGCTCTAATAATGAAGATCATCACACTTCTATGGATTTACAACTCAAGAATTACAACTCAAAGCTAGAACAAAATATGACTCTATGTGAATGCCTCTCGCGGTGTACCGGGATATGCAACGAATCAAGAGCGACATGTATGAAAATTATGAAGGTGGCCTTGCCACAAATACAATGTCAACTACATGATCATGCAAAGAGCAATATGACAATGATGAAACGTGTCATAATAAACGGAACGGTGGAAAGTTGCATGGCAATATATCTCGGAATGGCTATGGAAATGCTATAATAGTTAGATATGGTGGCTGTTTTGAGGAAGGTAAATAATGGGTTCAATACCGGCGAGAGTTGCGCGGTAATAAGAAAAACTAGCAAAGTGGAAGGATGAGTGTGCATATATCCATGGACTCACATTAGTCATAAAGAACTCATATACTTATTGCAAAAATCTACTTCGCCCTCGAAGCAAAGTACTACTACGCATGCCCCAAGAGGGATAGATCGGTAGGAAAAAACTCCATCGCTTGTCCTCGACTGCCACTCATAAAGAAGACACTCAAAAGAGCACCTCATGCAACAAATTTGTCACACAACTTTTACCATACGTGCATGCTACAGGACTGGCCAACTTCAACAAAACTTTTTCTTAATTTCATAATTATCCACTAGCATGACCCTACCATTACTACCTTTATATCTCAAAACAATTATCAAGCAAAAAATTGATCATAGCATCCAATTCAATTTCTATGATAGTTTTTATTATACCCAACTTGGATGTTCATCATTCTAGGACCAAATTTGTAACCAAAGCAAATACCATGCTGTTCTAAAAGACTCTCAAAATAATATAAGTGAAGCATGAGAGACTAGCAATTTCTATAAAATTAAGACACCACCGTGCTCTAAAAGATATAAGTGAAGTACTAGAGCAAAAACTATCAAGCTCAAAAGATATAAGTGAAGCACATAGAGTATTCTAGCAAATTCTAATCAAATAGGCTTCTCCAAAAAGGTGTGTACAGCAAGGATGATTGTGGTAAACTAAAAAGCAAAGACTAATATAATACACGACGCTCCAAGCAAAACACATATCATGTGGCGAATAAAAATATAGCTCCAAGTAAAGTTACCAATGAACGAAGACGAAAGAGGGGATGCCTTCCTGGGGCATCCCCAAGCTTAGGCTTTTGGCTATCCTTGAATATCTTGGGGTGCCTTGGGCATCCCCAAGCTTAGGCTCTTTCCACCCTTTATTCCATAGTCCATAAAAGCTTTACCCAAAACTTGAAAACTTCACAACACAAAACTCAACAGGAAATCTTATAAGCTCCGTTAGTGAAAGAACACAAAACCACCACATAAGGTACTGTAATGAACTCATTCTTTATTTATTTTGGTGTTAAACCTACTGTATTCCAACTTCTCTATGGTTTATAAACTATTTTACTAGCCATATATGCATCAAAATAAGCAAACAACACACGAAAAACAGAATCTGTCAAAAACAGAACAGTACGTAGCAATCTGTAACTAATGCAAACTTATGGAACTCTAAAAATCCTACCAAAATAGGAAGTACTGGAAAATTTGTTTATTGATCAGCAGAAAAAAGAATCAATGCAAAAGCACGTTTTGTGATTTATTGAATTTTTTCTCGTGAGCGCAAAGTTTCTGTTTTTCAGCAAAATCAAATCAACTATCATCATAGTTTATCTTATAGGTTCTACTTGGCACAAACACTAATTAAAAGATAAAAGCACATCTAAACAGAAAGTAGAAACAAAATTTAACACTAAACAGGAACAAAAACAAAGAACATAAAGAAAATTGGGTTGCCTCCCAACTAGCACTATCGTTTAACGCCCCTAGCTAGGCATAAAAGCGAAGATAGATCTAAGTGGTGCCATCTTTGGCACTTGGCTTTTTAAGGGCGTTATGCTCGGACCCGGGAGGTTCCTTGCGTTTCCCTTCATGCTCGGAGATCTTTTTATCTAAGGCATCCAATCGCATATTACAAAGTGCAATCAAGTTATTCATACGGTTGATATTTCCACCAATATTTTTAAGTGGTTCAACAAATTTTTGCAATTCACAAAGTTTCTCTAAAATTTGAGTTCCTTCATGAGAGAAGGATGATCCCTTTTGTAGGGGAAGTACTCCTACCATCCCTTCTATAAGTTCATAAGCGAAACTAGGATCAACTTCAATAAAACACCCTTTTGCAGTAAAATCAAGGAGTTGCCTATGGGGTAGGATTAACCCAATATAAAAAATGCGAATTAAGATCTTGAAATCTCCTTCTATAACGCAACTACGATAAGATTCTAGCATCCTGAACCAAGCATCTTTCAGATTTTCTCCTTGTCATTGTTTGAAGTGAAGAACTTCAAAGTCGGGAGACGAAGGGGTAAAAACAGGGCTAGCCATAACGACGAGGCAAACGAGCAAACACACGGGCAACGGAAAAAGGCAAGCGGAAAGAGAGGAGGAGATTGGGAAAGAGAGGGCGAATAAAACGGCAAGGGTGAAGTGGGGGAGAGGAAAACGAGAGGCAAATGGAAAATAATGTAAATGCGAGGGAGATGAGTTTGTGATGGGTACTTGGTATGTATTGACTTGAGCGAAGACCTCCCCGGCAACGGCGCCAGAAATCCTTCTTGCTACGTCTTGAGCTTGCATTGGTTTTCCTCGAAGAGGAGAGGGTGACGCAGCAATAGTAGCGTAAGTATTTCCCTCAGTTTTTGAGAACCAAGGTATCAATCCAGTAGGAGGCTCCTCAACAAGTCCCACGAACCTACACAAACAAATAAAGAACTCGCAACCAACGCGACAAAGGGGTTGTCAATCCCTTCACGACCACTTGCGAAAGTGAGTTCTAATAGAGATAGTATGATAAGATAAATATATTTTTGGTATTTTATAATATAGATGCAGAAAATAAAGATGCAAATAAAAGTAGATTGGAAGCAAATATGATAAGAGATAGACCCGAGGGCCATAGGTTTCACTAGAGGCTTCTCTCTAGATAGCATAGGTATTACGGTGGGTGAACAAATTACTGTTGAGCAATTGATAGAAAAGCGAATAATTATGACGTTATCTAGCACTACTAGAAAAACCCCTACTAATGGCGCACCTAATTTGGCCATTAATGGCGCATCAGTGGTGCGCCATTACTAGCACGCCATTAGTAATTTTTACTAATGGTGCACCACTGGTGCGCCATTAGTATCTGGTATACTAATGGCGCACCACTGGTGCGCCATTAGTATAGGCCAGGGTGCGCCATTAGTATGCCTCCCAGGGGCCATGTATACCCAGGTGCTTTGGCATACTAATGGCGCACTACAATGGGATGCGCCATTAGTGACCGCGGCATACTAATGGCGCACTGTCCACTGATGCGCCATTAGTGACCGCGGCATACTAATGGCGCACTGTCCACTGATGCGCCATTAGTATGCTTTGTCATACTAATGGCGCACTGTCATGTGATGCGCCATTAGTATGAATATTAGGTTTTTTTTATTTTTTATTTTCTGTTTTTTGCACAGGTTACACATTTGCCAAAGTCAGAAAGCTGGTAGGAGCATTAGGAGATGTTAACACACACACACACACACACACACACACCAGGATATGTTTGCTTCACTCAACTTGACATAATATAGCAGCATGCAAATACAATGGATCTACAATGGAGAAGGATGCCATGCTGTGGCTCCCATATTAGCCCACTAGCCAGACGGCACAACTACAGTAACGCAAATGACCCCAGTTATGTAGTTATGGTATCTTGTATCCTATAATTGCCAGTTTTATTAGATAAGCTGAGATCACAAAACATAAGCAAGACAAGAACTGCTAGTCTTGGTATCTTGTATCCTATGATGCCAAAGAGGATTGATGGAGGCACACACATATCATAAACAAGTATGCACAGATTATGATTGAAATCTTGCTAGAAGGCACTGCCGAGGTTGTCTTTCACCGTCATGGTGCTGATCTTCCCCTGGACAAGGGCCGACCTCCCTGCATATCCTGCACAGTGTGGTCGCACAGTGGATCAGAGATTGACCGAAATTCCGACGATAGAGGACTATCACATCGCTCTGTGGTAGATCACCTGATTTGGGCCTGCCACGTTGAGCACTTCTTTTCCTTTGCGGAGTAAGGACGACCAATGCATCACAGAATAGTTCTACATCACGTACACATCATGCTTGGAAGTAGCCCACATGATGTTCCTCAGCTGCACATGTACAAGTATACGGTCAGTGCGTTCGTACCAGAATCTTCTTAAAACTCTGCAGAAATACAATGATGCAAATGAGCGCCATTTTATTCAAGCACACCAAATTCTATTGCGATAACAAACAAGATCGCCCGATGGAGGACATAACAGTGAGCTTCTGTTAAAATTTCTCGGGTAATTACAACTATGTGATTCTACTGTTAATCTAGATCTCCTTCAGGTTTTGATTCATTTAATCAAACAATAGAACACAACTGCTGGAAACTGTTAAGACATACATATTATGTGCACGCCAAAAAATAGCAGATCTATGAAGGGGGGTGTCTATTAGCAAATTTTGGTCTAAATACAACTTAGGCAGGCAAATGCTTAGTGTAACTAATGAACTGATGTTGTTTGCGTTTCTAAACTTTGCTAAATGAACTCTAGACGAATACACCAAAAACTAATGAACTCTATCTCCACAGACTCCATCTCTAGACAAATGATACATTCTCATTCACATTCACTGGAGAATAATCAACATCATTATTGGCAGTTTGTGGCACCTTCAAGATTTTTATATATATAAACAAAATTTTCAACGGCGGGCAATCAGTCAATTAGGCACCCAAACACAATAGTAGTATAATCGTCGCTAGCCGTCACTGTGGGGAGTTTGGAAGGGGAGGGGCGAGAGGAGGAAGGCGTGGGGAACGGCGGCGAGCTCCTCATGCCCAGGCTCAACTCCGGCGCCATGTGCCGCTAGACCATCGTCCTGAGAAAAGAAGCACAAGCAGAAGGCGGCCGTGAGTGGGTACCAAGGGAAAAAACAGAAGCCGCAACCAAGAATTGCAAGATTTAGTATAAAGGAAATAGCCTCAGCATTCAGATGTTTCTAATAAGATTGCGCACTAATCTAACACAATATACATAAGGTGTCCTCATAGTTTTACTAATACCTGGGGGTATGGATAGTGGGGTATATAAAGAAAAGCAATCCATTATCATGTTCTAGGAACTAACTATTAGAGTACATGCTCAGGATATAAGTGGAAGCAGAGAATATAATGAGATGTCAATAGTCCCCGAGAGGTTTATGCAAGCAGGTCTTTTTATACTACCACTTGCATGATTTATTTATTTGAATAACAGCAGGAGAACTGCTATATTCACTGATTATAGAAAGCTCAAATTGGCAGTCGCACATAGCATGGATTATTCATAAGATTTACAGGAAAAATAGGTATTATATGCAACAATTTGTGCCATATTGGGAACAAAGATTTACAGAATGTCATTCAAAGTTGGAAATAGGTATGCACTTTTTTGTGGTTTCCCCATATTGGAAACAGATATTTGTACCAGCTTCCGACATGGCATCTAGTGCAGGCAGTACAATATACAGCGGGCCGTCAGATAATGGCATCCTTGAGTGTTGTGCATTCAGTTTAAAATAGCATGTTGCTTGGAGCAGGTTATGGGGTCTAATTAACCGGCCATTGCATTGCAAACAAGCAAAATCAGAGACTGAACTACACATCTTCACCTGAAGCCTGGTCTTGATGGCATCGATGGGGTAGAGCATCGTCTCCACCACGACTCCGGCGGCTCCTCTCGGCTATGACTCCCTCTGCAAGCGAGCGGGCAAAAAAATAGCACACGTAATCAGTCCCCTTCACCCGTGACTGACTGTAAGGTTGCAGAAGGCGAAGCGAGCTTGTACTGAGCCACTAATAATCCATGGATGGAGATGGGAACCAAAGAATGAGAGAGATGGGGAAGGAGGAGAGGACGCACAGCAGAGGATCTGGAGGAAATTGAAGGGCTTCTCTTCCCCTTCCTCGTCGCCCATGTCTGCCCGTCGACCGCCGAGAAACCTGCGCCGAGGTATGGAGGAAAACAGAAGGCAGCTGAAGTTATTTGCCTGGTTGCTGCGGAAATTTGCAGGGGAGAGAGGAGAGGAGAGGATTCACACCTGACTGAGGGGAGGGGGAGAAGGAGCCGCTGGGGAGGTCCGCCGTCAGCTCCGTCGCCATCTGGATCTCACTCTGCACGTGTGGTAGGTGTGTTGTGAGTGAGGCTGTGGGTGGGGTGGGGCGAGGGAGGGTGGAGAAGAACTAGGAGGTTGAGCCCCGTGTGGCGGCGCAGTAGATGTCGGAGAGGGGTCACCGGAGCCGTGCCGGCGATGGAGGCGTCGTCGCCCCCGAAACCCTAGTGGGAGGGTTGCGGCTAAGCGTTGGAGGCCGGGAGCAGCGAATCCCGCAAGGGGGAAGATCCAACGAAGCGAGGCGAGCTCGGGACGGTGCTGTGGGGTGGCGGGAGTCGCTGGAGAACGCCGGAATCGGTCGGCACCTATGGCGGCGGAGATGTGTCCCGGGAGAGAGAGAGGGTTGTGGGAGAGAGAGGTGGAAGGGTGGGGAGGCGCCTGAGGTGGGAGTGAAGCAGATGGGAGGGAGGAGGCCGCCGGCGTGAGCTGTGGGAGGGACGAGGCGGTGTGTGGGTCGCGGCGGCGGCGATGTGGGAGGGAGGGGATGGATCGGGGTGGGTGGGACGAGGAGTGGGTCGGGGTAGGGATGGATCCAGGTTACTAATGGCGCACCCCTGGTGGTGCGCCATTAGTAGTTTTGCAAAAAAAAACATACTAATGGCGCACTCTGCAACGGTTCGCCATTACTAGTTTAAACTAGTAATGGCGCACCGCGCGTGAGTGCGCCATTAGTACTTTTGCAAAAAAGGAATAAAAAAATAACATTAGTGGCGCACTTTCTGGCTGGTGCGCCATTACTAGTTACAACCAGTAATGGCGCACTTACTAAGGATGCGCCATTAGTATGTTTGGACAGGCGCACTAGTTCAAAAAAAAATTTGATACTAATGGCGCACCGTGGACATGGTGCGCCATTAGTAGTTTCAACTCTAATGGCGCATCAGAAGGTGGTGCGCCATTAGTATATACTAATGGCGCACCACTTCTTGTCTGGTGCGCCATTAGTGTCAATCCCATCTATAGCCCTTTTTCTAGTAGTGTAGGCATGATCATGTATATAGGCATCACGTCCATAACAAGTAGACTGACTCCTGCCTGCATCTAGAGTATTAAGTTCACAAAGAACAGAGTAACACATTAAGCAAGATGACATGATGTAGAGGGATAAACTCAAGCAATATGATATAAACCCCATCTTGTTATCCTCGATGGCAACAATACAATACGTCCCTTGCGACCCTTTCTGTCACTGGGTAAGGACACCACAAGATTGAACCCAAAGCTAAGCACTTCTCCCATGGCAAGAAAGATCAAACTAGTAGGCCAAACCAAACAGATAATTCGAAGAGACTTGCAAAGATAACTCAATCATACATAAAAGAATTCAAAGAAGATTCAGATATTATTCATAGATAAACTTAATCATAAACCCACAATTCATCGGATCTCGACAAACACGCCGCAAAAAGAGATTACATCGAATAGATTCCACAAGAGAGGGGGAGAACATTGTATTGAGATCCAAAAAGAGAGAAGAAATCATCTAGCTAATAACTATGGACCCGTAGGTCTGTGGTAAACTACTCACAACTCATCGGAGAGGCAAGGATGTTGATGTAGAAGCCCTCCGTTGTCGATTCCCCCTCCAGCAGAGTGCCGGCGAAGGCTCCAAGATGAGATCTCGCGGATGCAGAAGGTTACGGTGGTGGAAACTGTGTTTCGTCCTGCCCTGGATGTTTTCGGGGTACATAGGCTTATATAGGAGGAAGAAGTATGTTGGTGGCCGCCCGAGGGGCCCACAAGACAGGGGGCGCCCAACAGGGGGGGGCTCTTATCTCGTGGGAGCCTCAGCTGCTTCTTGACTTGCACTCCAAGTCCTCTGGATCATGTTCGTTCCAAAAATCACGCTCCCAAAGGTTTCATTCTGTTTGGACTTCGTTTGATATTCCTTTTCTTCGAAATACTGAAATAGGCAAAAAAACAACAATACGGGTTGGGCCTCCGATTAGTAGGTTAGTCCCAAAAATGATATAAATGTGTAAAATAAAGCCCATAAACATCCAAAAGGGGTAATATAATAGCATGGAACAATCAAAAATTATAGATACGTTGGAGACGTATCAGTAGTCCCTGAGACTACTGTTGAATGTTTGATTCGATAGTAGTCTTAGAGTAGCTTTCGCTGTAATTGTATTTCTTCCAACTGATATATCTCTCTTGCTCGCTATAGAAATCTTGTGACCTTGGGGCTCAACTTTCCGAGCTAAATAAACAGCATATCAGCCTCCACCTTGATCTTGAGCTGGTGCAGAAGAACCTCAAGACTGCTCAGGAAGAAATGACCATCATGGGAGGTAACCAATCGACACTTGTCCACCTTGTGGATCACACTGTTTAGTGTTTTTCTTTTTAGTCTCTTTGAACCGAGTGACTTCACACGAACAGATGTGTGTAGTGAAAAACCGTCAGCTTCAAGCTCGTCTGAAGAGTGTTGTTTCTTTAGAGAAAATGAACGAAGCTCTAGAGAAGAAGGATCTGGACCTCACTGCTGCTCAGAAGGAGGCACGAGACAAGACGGCGCTTGCAGACAAGAAGCTGACTTCGGTCAGCAAGTTGGAAGAGGAGAACTCGAAGTTGAAGAATGCCATCTCTGACGCCAATCGGGAAGTTGAGCAACTGAAGAAAGACAAGGAGAACCTGACCAACGAAGTCGGAAGCCTCAAAGCCAAAACGGGCGAGCTGGAGTCCTATCTGGGACAACTTGCTACAAAATTGGTCCTGAAACTTGAGGTATCGTTGCTAGACTGACTGATTGCCGCCGATTGGAATGTCTTGTTATACCGTCGACTCACTATTTTCTTCGATTGTGCATAATTTTGTCAGGACTTTGAGGCCGAGACTGGGCGGGTTGAGAGGGGTCTCGACCCCATCCACTATCCTGTTAAAGATGATCTTGCTATGGACTTGCTGTGGTTGGAATCACGAATGGACAACGTTGTTGCCTATCTGGCTCGACTAAAGGCTGCGACGACCCGGGTGGACGCTGAACTCTGGCCTCAGGCGGAACTTTCTCAAGACCTCGAGTCGCTGATGACTCGACTCAATCAGATTCCTGGTCGAGTGCAGGAGTGGAAGAAGTCATCTGCTTGTTGTGGTGCTGATGTCGCCCTGTCGCTGGTTCGAGTACACTGCAAGGACGCCAGGGAAGACAAGTTGGCGGCTCTCAAGGTTGCGAATACTAAGAAGCACACTTTCCAGTCCTTCATGGACACCTTCCTTGAGGCTACCACTCGCATTGTGGATAGCATTGACCTTGACAGCTTCTGCGATCCAGCCAGCCCTTCTCCCGCCGAGTGATCAAAAAAACATTATGCTTTACCCTTATTTGCCTCGGAATGCCGAGTGAATTTGTAATCATTGAAACTCCTTCGGGCCTGACGCTCGAGTGCTTTTAATTCGCTGTTAGAAACCTTTGGATTTATCTGAACTTGGCTTATCTTTGAATATATTGTGTTTGTCTTCGAGCGGGACTTGCTCTTCCCTCGGATTAGTGTTTGTACGCTCGATGCAGCTTCTGAGGAAGAGGTCACAGTCGACTATTGATCAGCTTATCAGCGAGGCACTCGGCAATGGTCTTGACATTCCTGGAAGCAGTTCGCCTTGGTCTTGACGGCATTGATCAGCTCATCAGCGAGGCATTGATCAGCTCATCAGCGAGGCATTCCGCAATGGTCTTGACGTCCCTGAAAGCAGCTAGCTGTTGAATGGACCTTTGGCGGCATTGATCAGCTCATTAGCGAGGCATTCGGCAATGGTCTTGACATCCCTCAAAGCAGCTCGCCCTGGCGTCAGTTCGCCTTGGCAGTGCATACAATCTCGTCCTTCTTCTTGACGGTGCAGCCCCGGGGGGAGGGGTCATGGTCGACCCATACCACTCGGCTGGGTTTTTCAAATTTAGGTGAGTACTGGACTGCAGCCAAGCCTCCGAGTGAGAGGATTGCTCGCCACTCGGTAGGATTTTTTGTACTTAGGCGAGTACTGGACTGCAGCTAAGCCCCCGAGTGTGAGGATTGATCGCCACTCAGTAGGATTTTTTATACTTAGGCGAGTGCTGGACTACAGCTAAGCCCCCGAGTGAGAGGATTGCTTGCCACTCAGTAGGATTTTTTATACTTAGGCAAGCGCTGGACTGCAGCTAAGCCCCCGAGTGAGAGGATTGCTTGCCACTC